>NC_088926.1:25947500-26247500 GCF_038396675.1 Hydra vulgaris
CAAAACTTTATTTTTTTTAATTTTTAATTTTATTTTATTTTATTTTAGGTGCTCCAAGAAGTCCTATCGGTCTTGTCACAGAGCACCGCGGAAGTGCATTTAACCAGGAAGTTCACGCCTCCTTCCTTACCGTGACGCGAAAATATGTCCAAAGCTCGTTTTGAACCTGGATCTCCTGCCTATAAAGCAAACGCTCTAACCACTGCGCCACGGCCGCACTATTTCATATTATGTTCTACTACCACGGCCGCACTATTTCATATTATCTTCTACTACAATTAAAAAGTTTATAAAATGGTATGTTTAATTAATTACAAATGGAAAAAAAATTAAAAGTATTCAGTTTGTGGAGAAAATAGAATTAGCCTCAGTTACGTTATATACAAGAAAATACAGAAAACATTTTGTTTTTACGCTCATTTAATATTTAGTATTGTTTCCTGAATTTTTAATGACTTCGCATATGCGATTTGACACACTAGTCACAAGATTTTGGATAGTTTCTATAGATATTTTATTCCAAGCTTCTCTGATACGAGTTTTCAGCTCCAATGTGGATTCAAATTACTTACCATTTTCATCAACCCTTCAAGAAAGTATTTCCCATAGATTTTCAATTGGGTTAAGATCTGGACTGCATGCGGGCCATTCCATTACGTGAATATTTTTTCTCTAAACCAAGCTTTCGTAAGCTTGGAATTATGGATAGCAGCATTGTCTTTCACCCATCAATTCCCCACCATGTCCGAGCAAAGTTATTTCTAATAAGTCAATCTAGTCCTGTGAATTTATTTTTGTTGAAATCCATGCCAGTCGAAGTTTTCTAACAAAGGAAAAAGCCCCCAAACTATAACTGTTCAACCACCAAAGTTACGACTCATCCGAGTTTTTTTCTTTTTTTTCGAAGATCATGCCAGTAATATTGAAAGCCATCAGGATTATCTAGATTGCACTTTTTTTCATCACTAAAGAAAACTTGATGCCATTCTTCATGCTAAGACATGTGTTCTTTTGCTAATTGTAATCTAACTTCTTTATGACGAACAGTAAGTTTTGGTTTTGGTTTACGCTTTTTCCAAACTGTATTTGGATCTTCATGTAAGATTTGTCTCACACGTTGAACAGTTACAGGTAATTGTAAATCAGCACGAGTTTGAGATGTAGTTATGTGCTGAACAGCAGCACGACGTGCAATAACTCGTTTAGTACGATTATCAATTTTACGTTTGCCGCCACTTCCCTTATAAACTCCATAGCTAACGCCAATATTGAAGTAATTATTAACCACTTTTGGAGATCTTTTAATTTTTTTTGCAATTTCCCGATTAGATAAGCCTGAATCTTTGTATGCTTTGATTACTGCTAGTTCTTCATTCGTTAAACGCTTACCATTTCAAATTAAGGTATCAAAAACGAAATGTTAAAAACTTTATGAGCACTGATTTCACAGTCTTTGTTTAACTTATAGATAATAATAAAAAACTAATTCACAAACTCGTATCACTAGATCAAAATATACAAGTAAACTGAAATTAATTATTGATGAGGCTAATTCTAATTGTTACCAAAAATATCAAGTGTTATACATTTTATGGTTTTATCAAATGTACCGCAATTTAATTATGCTATATTATAATCTAAAAAGTTGTTGTTTGTAACAATAATTACATGTGTGTGGATACAAAAGATACACCGCACAAATTTGCTTACAGATTTACAAAATATTTGATCAGTACATGGTGAGGATAATTCTATTTTCTCCACTATATACTTTAACGATGATATTATTGTTGATTGTGGCTTGTAAATATGTTTTTATTGTTAGTTTTATTCTTTGTTTTTAATATCTATTCCTTTATTTTTATTTTTAGTATCACCTACTGTGACTAACACAAGTAAATTTATACATTTCTGTAGGCTTTTTATTTATTGCTAAATATAAGTCGTAGATGTTCGTTAATTTTTTTTTTTTTTTTTTGTAACCAAGTTGTTTGAAATATAACATGTTGCTCTTAGGTGATTATAGAGTCTATTTTACATTATTCTTTCCAGCAAATTTTCGATCTTCAGATTTAAATACTTTAAGTTTGTATCTAACAAAATACAAATGAAAGACCAGAAACGTGTAATAAAAAAGGTTCAATCACATCAAGTACTAACTTGGTGATACAAAATTAATTGTGTTAAAAACTTTTTTTACTTTTTTTACTTTTGTCTATAAGTCTAGTACAAGGAGCAGAATGAAAAAATTTTTTAGCAAATTTTAGCCAAAATTAACAAAGTAGATGTTTAGTTTTTTTAGCTATTATTGATATTATTAATAAGCATCGTAAGGCGATGTTTTTATTGATAAGCATCGTAAGGCGTTTTAAAAAAGGCTGCGGAATGCGTGTTTTTAATTTTCTATTACAATACAAAAAAATATGTTTTTTAAATACAAGTTTAATTTTTATAAAAGTTTTTAAGGTGGTTCCTATAGAAAAAAAGTCGTAAAAAAACAAAAAAATCAAAAAATTTATAACTGTTTTTTGTTTAGAATTTATTGCTCTTTCATAAATTTTGGAAATTTTTTAATTATAAGTAGTCTATATGTGCTTTAACATAGGGTAAACTAGGGTAGAGTAAACTGTTTTCGAAATTTAAAAGAAAATTATTCAGAAAAAAGCCTAACATCTTGCAGTTTTCAAAATTAATACCATTTAAAGTATTAGGTACAACATGAAATAAAATACTAAGATTAAAAGTTATTATTATAATACTAAATAAATATACAAAAAAAAACATGTTTACTAGTTCACATTACCCCCACATTGGGGTAAAGTAAACTACTTTATCTTTAACTTTTCTGTGTTTATTTTTTTTGATAAACTTTTTCTTTAATTTGTATTTTGCCTTGCTCCTTGGTCTTTCTTTTAAAGCCTTTATTTTTTTCATCGTTTAATCTTTTAAACACATTTTCTGATGTAAGACACTCACCTCCATAACGTCTTTTTATTTTTTTTTGTAGGTCATTTGTTGTATGAACAAACATCGCCTTTTGTGGCTATTAATTGTTCTTTCACTGTTTCTCTTATGGTTTTATTTCCATTAAAATAATTTACGTCTGAAATTATTAGTTGATTTATTTTTTCATTGTTTAGGTCTTTGTCTACTGATATTATAGTTTCGTTTTTTGACTTGTTAATAAAAAAAATTTCACAAGTATTGTTTTGATCATTGCCATTAGTGTTCAAAGTGATGTTTTGAGGGATGTTATTGTCACAACTATTTGTTTACTGAAAAAAAGGTGTTTATAGGTTTTGGAAGGAGTTAACTTGTCAGATGATATAGCATATGGATCAAGGGGAAAAATTTCAGTTTTGGCAAATGATTTTACGAAACGAGCTAGCTTACAAGAGGTATCATAAAGTTTTTTTTAGTAAAGATGGAAAAACAAATTTCATAACCACCTTCTGCTTCGACTCGGTATACCAATTAGCCCGAATTTCACGCCATACATATTTAACAGCTACAGCCACTTGATGTGACTCCCACATCAAGTGGCTGTAGCAGATGCAAACAGTGTGCTGTCAAACACAAAATAGTTATATAATATTTAATTGTTTTTTAACAGTTTCTAAAGAAATATGACTCATATAGATAAGCAATTAGCCAAATTAGGTGCATATGTTAGAGCATTTTACCTACTGAGAATTAGATATGTGATACCAAATTAGGTGCAAATGTTTTCCATTGAGATTCTTTTTTTATAATGCAGTTTCTTGACATTATATAAATATATTATATTTCTGAAATAAATTTCAAGAAAATTTCTCCAGCAAATATTTATTTTAAGAGTAAACACTTTATTTAAGTAAATACGATATGTATATACAGTTCTACTACAAGTATTTGATGAAAAAACATAACAAAGAGATTAGTTCACTTTACCCCCATTAGACAAAAAAATGAGGGGTAAAGTGAATTAAATTTATTTACTAACTAAAAACTCAGCTGTTTTATATCATGATAAAAACTACAAATTTAGTAAAGCAGCATTATATTATCTTTAAAATGTATATAAATAATATAGCTGAAATTTGCATTATTAACAACAAATCTTAAATTTAGTAAAACCTATTGCAAAGTTTGATAACATAATTTTAAAACTTCCTCAAAACTCGTTTTTTAAATTGGCTTTTACATCAAAACAAAAGCTATATTTTAAATATAATTTTTTTTTTAAACTTCAAAATGTTGTATTAGGCAAAAATAATGCTAAAATACTAAGCAAAACGTTTTTCAAATGTGATTTTTTTTTAATATTGAAAAATAGTTCACTTTACCCCTAGTTCACTTTACCCCAGTTTACCCTATACGTAAATAAAAATTTTTTTTTTAGCAACATCATAGCAACGGTTATAATCTTCTAAACAAACGAAGTTTTTAATGTTTAAACACTAATTTGTAATAGTTTTTCTCATATTATATCGTATCTGCTTTTTTTATTCAGTAAATTGTTAGGAGACTTAAAAACATACTCTCAAACATCAAACATATTTCATTATATTAGCTGGTTTTATTACCGAATAGTTAGTATCCTTGCCTTGTTCTACAAGAAGATTTATTGAAAATAAATTAAGTTTATTGTTTTTAAAAAAATATATTTGAAATTAATGGGTAATCTATACAATTGTCAAAGCAAGAAAAACATAAGTTTATAAATAATCAACACTCAACTAAGAAAAGTTTAATTTCATTAAATGCTGCAAGTTTTTTAAATAAAAAAACTATAAGAGAAGTGAAAATTGCAGCTTAAGTACCATCCACTGATAAAAACGAATATACAATTTTAATTGACTTTCAAATGCTGAAAAGGTTCATTGAGCAGACAGCCATATAATCTGATTGTGAGTCTAGAGATGTGACATCATGGAACATACTTGGTGCAACCCTCGGAATTATGGTCGGCATTTGGCAATGCTGACCTAACCGCCAACTTTAAAGTGTTTGAGATCGGCAAAAAATTGCCGACCTCGTATCTATGATTTTTATCAAAGATGTGTTTTTCTGACTTTTGCTTCAACTTCAAACAATATATCTCACAAAACAATTGTGCTGTAGAAATTTTCACTGAATGTTTAGTTACTGTATATCTATGTCATTCGCCAAAATCAAGGTTCAAATAATCATTTTTTAGATATTATGATCCAAAACTGTTAGGACATTTATAATCAAAAAACTATTGTCATTACAATAAGTTTAAAAAGTTTTGTAAGAAGGAATTTCAATAACTTTGGTGAATGTTTAACTTATTAACATTGAATATTTGGGCCGAATTTAAAGTTTTTTTAGTTATTTAGTTTCTAATAGTTTCTACGTTATTTGGTTTAGAAGGTATTTACCTAAATTGCATCAAATTTAGGTAAATATTGTAATAAAGAAGGATATTGTCTTTTTTTTTTAATAAAAGATTTGCCTATTAAAATATGAAGAACCAAAAAAATATAGTATAAGAAGTTTAATAAAAGATTTTGGTTTTATCAATAGGAACCAGCTTAATATTGGAAAAATTGAAGTCAAGTTGACATTAAAATAAATTAATTTCATTAATTCTTAATGAATACTAATAAACGTAGTATTTTTCAATTATTTTACAATATCTTATGAATAAAGTTAAGAACTTAATGTTATGGTCGTAAAATGAAAACTTCCAGTTTTAAAGCAGTAAAATAATAATTGAAATTTAACAGTTATTCAAAATAATAGTGATAGTAAAGGAATTCCGTTTATCAATGTCATATATTTGGAATATAAATTTTTCTTTTTCTTTGCAATCGCAATCGCAATATATCAATAAGATACTTAGACATACTTACCAGTCACTCGTTCGGTTTTCATGATCTCTCGAACTTTTTCTGATTCGCTTTGTTTCTGAAATTTTCGTTTATAAAAGTGCTTAAACTGCTACTTTTTTCTAAAAAAAATTATCACTTTCGTTCTCGACTTAATTGTTCTTTTTTTTTTTTTTTTTTTAAGTTTTATCAGCTCGTTCAAATCAGAAATTTTTAACAGAGTTAACGAGAACTTTTTTTCTTTTAGCTCACTTTCTTCCCAGCTTTCATTTTAATTATTTATCTTTTCTTAAATTATTTTGTCTCGATTAATCTAACTTTACTTGTATACGTATGAATTTCCAACTTTATTTGTATGCGTATAAATTCTAAATTGCCTTGTTTATTGCAAATGATTGCATTCTTAACCTTTTCTTCTATTAGTTAATGAAAAGTAAAGCTTTACTATTTAAATGTCTTTTCTACATTTTCCAATCTATCATTCAGTATTTTCAAGACTCCACTTATATTATTTTTCTGCTGTTTTAGCACCAATTTTAATTATTTTTTGTAGTTCTCAAACTGTCTTGTAATTTTTAATATTTTAACAAGCGTATTATGTAAAAATTGAATTTTTATGACAAGGTTAAAAATATAAAGCACTTTAGGTTAAAAATTATAGCATGATGTTTTACTTATTGTTTTTAATCTGATCTTTCTTTGGTGACAGCTTAGGGTTTGTTGCGAAAGGTCATTTTTAACAACTATCGCATTATTGGTGATATTCTTATATTAATGAATGGTAACACTCATACTGAGTCCTCTATATTACGTCTTTAGTTATATAGTTGCGGAAACTCGTAGAAAATTGTATTAAGTTTTGTCATCGAAATTTTTTTTTAATTATTATTTTAGAAATATTTATAGTTTATTGATTTATGACTTGTTATTTAGTTATTACTTTTTTAATTATAAAAGATCAAAAAACTTACATCTTTTAATTAACCAAATTTTTTATTTTTTTTCAAGTCAAAATATTTTCATTATGTTATCTTTTATCTGTATTTCATATAATATGAAACTTATTCATATAATATGAAAGTAATGTTAATGTATATTCGTAATGTGAATGTAAACTCATATAAGGGGTCGTCCGCAAATTACGTTGCGCAACTTTTAACCATTTTAGACCCCTCTCCCTCTCCTCCTCCTCCCTTTGTCACAACATTGTAACACTTTAGTAACAAGTTCCGTAAGAATCGTCACAAAACCACTAACCCCTTCCCCCCCCCCCCCCTTAAAGCGTGACGTAATATATGGACGACCTCTTATATGAATGTAATGGGATTTCAGGAAGAAGTGGGGGAATGGGGGTTGAAAGAGGATAGATGAGATTAAGACATTTCTAAACCGTTGAACTCTCAGGTAATTTTCCACAAAGCTTATTTAAAAATGCTGTTCATATAAAATTTGTTTGTATTATCAAATAAAATATTACTTATTTACAACTATATAAAATTTTACCTAAAATTTTCATTTACTCTGAATAAAAAAAATATGGCTCTAAGGCACATGATTTGATTTGTCATGAGCACTTTAGACCACCTTTCAAGTATATATACTATATATATTATATAAAAATATAAAATAATTCATTAGCTTTTTATAAGTATATATAAAAAGCTAATGAATTATTCTTTCAATTCTCTTAGTTATTGAAGAATACTTCTATAACTAAGTAAATCTGAAAATGAACCGTCGTTCTCTAAGTTTGTTTCGATTTCACATAGTTTGTGAACGGCGTCAGCAACTTGATTAAGAAGTTCTTCCTATCAAAGTAAATTTCTCAAAATTAATTTGTGCTGAATAGTGTTTATAATTAAATATTTTGTTAATCTACAAATATTTATTATTAAAAAATATTTCGTTACTCCTACAATTTATTATATTACCTCTGTAAAACCAAGCCGATCTTTGTTGTATACATCTACCCATCCTTTTTTTAATGCATCTAAGCAATAAAAGTAAAAAAGATATTTAAAAGATGTTAAAATAGTATATAATAATATATAATAAATAATAATAAGATATAAAAATTGCTGATAAAATCCAAAAAAGATTTTTTTTTTCCGAAAGAAATTATTACCTCGGTCTTTCGCTCGAATATGTATTCGCAAATTTCGTGCTATATCCCGAAATCTATCGTGCTAATTAAATTAAAATAGTATATTACTATATGTATGTAGTATAATATTAAATGTGTTGAAAATTAAATAATATATTAAATGCTTCATCTAATATTTAATATTTTATTTTAAGTTTATATTTAAAATATAAACTTGTTTAAGTACAAAAAAAAAAGAGTTTTTGCATTAATAATATAGCTTGTAGGTATTTTATTGTTATTATTATTATATTTATTATAGTTATTTTGAATACCCTAATAGTTCTTGGAAGTTTTACAGACGCTACTGCAATCAAAGTAGTCCCAATAGCACTTGGGCATGACAACAAATAACCATATTCTGGATGAAAAGCAAAAGTAATATTGACCTCTAATAACTTTTCTTCAAGTTCGCGTATGGCAGATTGAAATCTAAAAAATAGTTTTAAATCATTTAAATTAAGTTTATGTTTTTAATGTGCCCTTGAATGTATTCATAATTCTTACTTTTTATAAGATTCCTTAATATTTGGATCTTCACTGCGATACATTATACGCAAATGATCTTCAAAGTTTACCCACGCCATAAGGGTTAGTTCAGAATTATAGAAAACACCTCTCCCGAAAGGCCAATCATGGAACTCTCCACGCGACGACAATGTGCGACCGAAAGCTGTGTTTGAAGCTGTTTGTAATATATCTGGCAACGAAGATTTAATTTCGGTTGTCATTTCAGCTAAGTGGATGTAAGTACCTTTATAATCTCCTAAAATTATTATTTAGTTCCAAATTTAAAATTTACGAGTATTTCGTATAAGAATTCTAGAGTAATTTTTTTTAATTAAATTATGTTAAAAATATTTTTACATATATTAGTTTAACTAATATTATGAAATTTTGTTATTTTTATTATATTTTAAAAATTTTACAAAGCAATATTGAAATAAAATTATAATACAAATATGAAAAACGAAAATCCTGATTTATAAATTGACTATTGATGGCTTATAGACTTATAGTTATACCAGTCGATCCCACTAAACTGCGCCTATGGCTATGGAAGTAGAGTAAAATCTTTTTTGTTTGTGATAGAGTACTTGTATTATTTCTATAATTATTAATTGTCATTTGCAATAAAACTGAAAATAATAGAAAAAATACTAACAGTTCTACTCGTCATAGGCCTGGACGCCAAAGGCTTTGGCTTGATAAAATTCTTGAAATAAAACTTTTTCTTTTTGATTAAAGATAAATGTTTATTGTTTATAATTTGTCAACTTACAATTGAAAGAAAAAAATATCAAAAAACAGACTATGGGGTGAAATGATAATCACCCTTAAATTTTACTCAATAATTGGTTAAAATTTAAACGTTCTGAAATCGGTTGATAAACGATCTGAAATCGGTTGATAATGAAATTCTTTATAATTTGTTTAAACAAATGTAAATAGAAAATAATTTTTAAAACCCGACACAATTAAAAGCGAAACCTAAAAATTACTTTTGGAAGATCTTTTTTTTTATATACAGATAAAAATTGTTTGTTAAGATTTTCCTAGAACTAACTCATGCAACACGCTCTTATCTATAACAACAAGGTGAGGTTTCACTTATTGGTTTTTTACGGCAATGGGAATTGGATAAGGAATGGAAAAATAATATTGTGAGCATGCGTAGTTGTGCTTTGGAAAAGTTAAAATTTAAACCAGAATGGAGAAAACTCACCTTTAGCAGAACGTATGATTATTATACATAAATACATAGAACGTATTTATGTTTAATAACAACAATATTTTTAGTACATACACACTTTTAATACTACTACATACTTACTTTTTTTACATACATACTTCTTTTACATACATACTTTTTAATACTATAACTAGCATTTTATATAATATTTCATTCAAACCTGTTAATGCTAATAATGCTGTTTTCAATTGAAGTTCTATATGGTTTCTTTCCGCTCGACTGCACGACGGTGAAAATCTAAACCCACTTAAGCACCGGGAAATTAAAAAGTATGACGATTTGACGAGTTTTGAGTCAAATGGACGTTCATACAGGTGTTGAATTGGACGTTCTATCGAAACTTGACTCGGGCTTTCTATTTAACAAAAATTTTAAAATAAAACTGATTTATTTTTTAAAATTTAAAAAGTTGAACAACTTTAACAATATTCCATTTAATAATCAGTAAACAACTTTATTAGTTCATAATAAGATTTAGTAATAATTCATTATGTACCTAATGCTGCTGTCATTAAAAAAATGCTGCTACATATGTCATTAAAAAAAACGAGTAATTGATTATATTTAAAAAAAAAACCTTGATCTAAAACAGTTGCCATGTCGCGTTTCCGCTTGAACCCTTCGTGTCGCTCAGCGATAACCGGGTCAAACACCGGTGCAAAAACCTCATAGCAATATTCATCACCAGCAACAATTCCGCAACCACCTTTATTTGGATTATCTAAAGCCGCTTGTAGTACTTTATCAATTGTAAAACCCAAAGGAGTTCTTCGGTTGTACAAATCACTGTAAATTTTCTTTGTTAAATAACGAGCCATAAACGATCTATAAACATAAAAAAAATTTCTTTATTAAAACTTATTATCATAAAGGTTAAACCTACCTGATGAACACTCAAGCTTCGCTACCTGATGAACACTCAAGCATCGCTACCTGATGAACACTCAAGCATCGCTACCTGATGAACACTCAAGCATCGCTACCTGATGAACACTCAAGCATCGCTACCTGAAGAACACTCAAGCATCGCTACCTGATAAACACTCAAGCATCGCTACGACGTTTAATTAATTTATGTCAAATATATTTTAAGCCAAATCAAATTAAAATAAACATATTAATTACCTATTGTCTCGAAGATTCGGAAAATTTTCATTTGCGTTGTATGTAAGATCATTTGAAAACGTTTCCAAACTACGTGACAATAAAACATTTTCTTCCGTTTGGGTTTCAATTTCCTTTGCATTTGGTTCCACTTTGGACCTTATTTTTATATTAGATTTTGAAGAAGAGAAGAACCGACTGGCACAATAGCCAAATAACAAGCCAGAACCTAATCCAGCACTAATCATTAATTTTAAATTTATATCCATTCTATTTTTATAGAGTACTCATTACCAAATTTAATAGCGAATTCATTAATGAACTTTGAAATAAATTTTTTTATCTGTTACAAAAATATGTTCACGATAATTTGACGTCACAAAATTAAGTCAAATTTTGAAAGGAGACAAGACAACAGTTACTTTACGGAAAAACACTTTTCCTTAAATAAAAAAATTAAATTTTAAATATTTTAAAGTATATATAAATCTATGAAAATACTAAAAATGTATATGAAAAAGAATTTTATTTATATAAAATATTTACATATAAATACATGTTATATATATATATATATATATATATATATATATATATATATATATATATATATATATATATATATATATATATATATATATATATATATAATATATATATAATATATATAATATATATATATATATATATAAAATACTTTTATATATGTATAAAAACTGAAGTTGTTGAAGTCGTATTTGCGTTCTTCAATGTCTCAGGAAAGACTTGGGTTGGCGGTGATCGCGATCAGGCATTTTGAGAAACTAAGATTCGAAGAGTTATGATGATTTTGTTTCTAGAAACGCTAGGAGAATTACACTTTTCAAATGAATATTTTATTTTATGCATTGAATGAAACTGATTTTTATATCTGTGTTGTTATATTAAATGTTGTTATATAAAATGTTGTTATATAAAAGAAAAAATTAATTGAGGGGGCCTCATTTGATATTTTAGCACACACGGCCCCTGATATCTATGAGACGGCCCTGTATATATTAAAATAGGCAGCGCATAAACTATTTTTGTAAATATATTTTGAATTAACTACATATTTATATATATACATCACTAATTATTGTAATGTATTGTAATTATATATAAAAATTGTCACTAATTAATGATACATCTTCATTAAGTTATTTTAACGTCGTTAGGTAATAGAAAAAAATGTTATAAAAAATACATACATCAATAAGTTTTAAAAAAAAGACATTAAAAGGCGTAAAAACAATAATTGAATCGGCGAATGTTAAAAGTCTAACGATGTAAACATTCGGAAATTAAAGAAAAACTGCAATTTCCCCCATAGTAAATTTTTGTTAATGGTTTAATAATTTTTTTTCTGAAGAGGATAATGTTTTTTACCTTCAACAAAAAAATTATTAACACATTAACAAAAACTTGTTATGAGGGGAAATGCAGTTTTTTTTAGTTTCCCAAAAGTTTACATTTTGGATTTCCGCCCTTTTAACATTCGCCGATTCAATTGTAAATACAATAGTGGCGTAAAAACTAATATTGTAAAAACAATAGTGACGCCAGTTAATTATTGACAAATTGGTCCCAAAGTTAAAGTTGTTTAACATTATTGCCATCTCAATTAAGAACAAATTCCTCAATACCTAGCTCATGTTAACTTCTTGCTCTTCTAATCTCCAGGGATTTCCTAATTTTTTTATCGGGTTTTCTGAAATGACGGTCAGGGTATTTTTTTGTGTGTCTTTTTGTAATTTTTTTTAATAATTATTTTTGTATTATTTTTTAAATTGCCTTTTACTATAAATACAATTTTATAAACATAAATAAACAATAAAATAAATTGCTGGAGCAAGAAAAAGCGCCCAAACAATACATCTAAAAGTTGACAGACTCACATCTAAAACTTAACAGGCTCACATTGCTACTTAAATTTCAATGAACTAAGTGAAGACGAACTTAAAATAGCTGTAAAATCAGTTAAAATTAAGTCTCCGGGGATCGATGACATCTCATGCGAAGTAGTGTTAGATGTTTTTGAGTAGATACGTAATCCAATTTACCAAATACTTAATTCATCAATTACAACAGGTATTGTACCTGATTAACTAAAAATCTCAAAAATTGTACCAATTTATAAATCAAGAGAAACCAATTCTTTAAACAATTATAGGCCCATCTAAATCCTTTTGTTATTTTCAAAACCTCTCGAACGAATAATCTACAAGAAATTAAATGAATATTAAAAAACTAACAAAATTATCAATAAATGTCAATACGGTTTTAAAAAGCAACACCAAACAGAACATGCGATCCTTGACCTCTCAAATAGAAATCATTTTTTTAAAAAAATCACATTAGGGATCTTTATTGATTTGTCGAAGGTGTTTGACACCGTCAACTATGAGATTTTACTGACAAAAATGAAAAACTATGGCATAAAAAATCAAGCTTTAAAATGGTTTAAAAACTACCTTAATAACAAACAACAGTGTTTCATTATAGATAAAAAAAGTTACTTAAATTTGATAAAAAACAAAAGTTCCATTTTTGCTCTCCTTTTGTTTCTTATTTATATATATATAATATATATATTTATATATATATTATATATATTATATATATTTATATATACGATCTTCCAAATGCCTCTAATATCTTTAAAAATATATGCCGACATATATGTTTGCCGACGCTACAAATTTATTTTATTCATTAAAGACAATCGAAGACCTCTTCAAAAAAACAAATGTTGAATTAAAAATTATATAGATGCATAATTTTTTATAGATGCATAATTTTTTAATATCAATTTAAATGTATTTATGCTCAGTCGTAGTAGCAGCACTCCTTTGCGTTAGAAGGCTTCAAGATATTTTATGCAAAAAAATTTATGTAAAAAAAACAAAAAACATTTTTTTGCGTATTTGTGCAAAAACAATTTTTTGCGAAACCTTTTTTAATATAAATAACAATAATGAAAAAACTAGGATACACAACAATCTAAAAAAATATATATATAATATTGAGATTTACCTTGCGCTCAAAGCCAAATAATTTAGGAACAATTTGAGGTATTTTTCGGGGTATTTTGCCGTTTGAGCACAAGGTAAATGTCAGTATTTTTAGAATTTTCTTTTTTAATTGTATTTTTTTATATTTGCTTTAAATTTGGCTTCTTGTATATTCGCGTTTTGAAAATTTTATTTTTTTGAACAACCCTAATACATATATTTATGTATAGGGTAGATTAGGGTAATATGAGCACGAAAATTGGAATATTTTCAAAAATAATTAAGCTGGGACCAAAATTTTTGCGAATAAACGATTTTTTGGGATCCCTACTTATGATCCGCTTAAGTATTTAGGCACCCGAAATTTTTTTTAAAAACACAGAGGTTTTAAAAAAGTGGCAAAAGTGCTCATATTATCCAGACCACTTTGTACCGAGACCACTTTGTAATATGAGCACTTTGTACCGAGACCACTTTGTAATATGAGCACTTTAAATTAGCTCAAAAAAATAATATTAATTAAGTAAAAAAATACCAACCTGACAAATAGAACTAGTTTTTAGAATATAATGTTATGTTATTAACAAAACTCTTCATTAAAAGATCAAACTTTAAGCCAGCTTTTGTTGAATATTTGCTATGTTTTCCGCAAAAAAAAAAAAATTAGTTCGTTATTTTTTCAATTTTATTAACTCAAACCTTTAAACGAAAAAAATTCAAGTTTTTTGAATTTAAATTACAGAAAAATATTTAGTAATGTTAAAATATTAAATTTTTTTTACCATATTTTGTTTTTATTCAGTAAGCAATTAAAACCACTGCCATTTTTGGACTTTAATCTAGGTAATTTCAATGAAAAATACTGGGTCATTTGAGCATGCTCATATTACACAAAAATGGCATCTTTAAATAAAGTCAAAACTAAATGTTTCTACATATTATTTTTCAAACAAAAATTTTTAGCTAACATATTTTTCTTTATGAAAAAATTAGTTTCATTAATTTAGCACCAAAATATTGCGCCACAGATTTATTCATGCATGATGATTATTATTTTAACAACGCAAAAGTTTAACAGCGTTTTAATTATATATATATATATATATATATATATATATATATATATATATATATATATATATATATATATATATATATATATATATATATATATATATATATATATATATATATATAAATCAAACCTCATACTAATTACAATCCTAAAATTATATATATATCTTTAAAATATACTATTGAAGCTGAAAACAAATATAAGATGCTTAACTTTTTTGGATATAACTGTTATTAATAATACACAAGGTAAATATGAGTTCAAGGTTTACAGGAAAGATGCTACAACCAATATTCAAATCAAACCTCATTCTAATCACAATCCTAAAATTTTAAAAGCTATATTCAACGGATACATACGTACTCAATATGCAGCGAAAACCATTTAAAAGATGAGATAAATATTTTAATTCAAGTGTTTACTGAATGAAAAAATGCTTAAAGATATTTCTTATTAGGTTCAAAAAAAAAACGTTTTGCAAATAAAAATGAAATTCTATCAAACTCTAATAACCTTCCAACAATCTCTTTACCATGGATACCAATAACATCTCCTGGACTTAGAAGAATATTCAGAAAAGCTAGTTACAGAACTTTTTTTAAATCAAATGCTAACCTAAAAACGCTATTAACATCTAAAAATAAATCAAAATTACCACGCAACAGCCTTCCTGGAACCTATTTATTTAAGTGCAAATGCTCCAAAGTGTATGTCGGTGAATCAAAACTTCAAATACGAACAAGGGTTCAACAATACCAAAATTTTTTGACTGAAGGCAAGTTAAACCAGTCTACATTAGCTTTGCATAAAGTAAATTGCAATGAGGATATTGAATGGGATAAAGCAGCAACACTTAAGGTTGAGGATAAAAAATTTCAAAGAAATGTCCGTGAAGCATTTGAGGTACGATATATACGATTTATGCGTTTCTGATGGCGATAAAGAAGATTTAACTATTGAAATTTTAACAAAACGTCTAAAAATATACTATTAAGCACCTGATATTGATCACCTGGCGGCGTGAGCGTGAACTTGAGCATTTTTTTCGGACTAAATATCTTTAAATAAGGCTTAGAAGAAAACAATAAATGTTTTATTTTTGGAGATTTTAATATGAATTACTTTACATATAATAAGGACAATAAAGTTAAAAACTTCTACGACTCAGTTTTTAAGGCTGGAGCAGTTCCTTTGATTAATCGACCTAAAAGGGTAACAAAAAACTCAACATCTCTAATTGACAATATCATAACAACTGATATCTTTCAACCAATATATTTCGATAAAAGATCTTACAATCGAGGTCATTTACAAATAGTTAAAAACTAATCTTAAGTAAATACCATGAAATAGTATTAATAGTACAAATAACAATGATAATAATGACGATAAATTAACAATTATAAGAATAATAAGAAAATTATATAATAATAAAACAATTTTAATAATAAAACAACAATTGAATGTTATGTATAGACAGAAAAGTTACAAACAATTATGTACTGACAAAACGTAACAATGATTTAATAAATATAATAATCTTAATATCAATACTTCTATGCTTTATATAAAAACTTTTACAAATAATTTACAAATAAAACTTTTACAAATAATATATACTTTCTCAAAACTTTTTAAATGTGACTATGCCGTTTTTTTCCCGTATACTCTTCATATGTATTTATATATTTGCATTTTTGTAAGTTCTGACGATAAGATCAGACTTTTTTATTATGTATAACGTTAGTGGTTTGATTTGTATTTTCAGTTTATATCACGATTTTTGTAATTTTTTAGTCTTGTTTATGTATTGATGTAAAAAACTTGTCAAAGCTTTGTTTGTATGTTTTCGTAAACAACAAAAAAAAAAAAGTAAAAATTTATATTATATATATATATATATATATATATATATATATATATATATATATATATATATATATATATATATATATATATATATATATATATATATATATATATATATATATATACATATAGGTGTGTGTGTATATGTATATATATACAACTTCGATTGAACTTCCGCTTTTAAAGTGACAAGACGTATATTTGAGTACGCTTTTATCAACGAAATTATTACAAGTAAAAAAGGTTTAATAAAGTTAAAACAAATAATAATGGTAAACAAGATAAAATAATTGGAGCGTTAAACAAGACAATTGATGAGCTAACAAATTGCAATTCACTTTTTTTAGAAAGAACTAAAGCTTTAGAAAATGTTAAGTCTCCAAGCGCACCAACCTCGACATCTTGGGCAAACTTTGTTAGTGGCAGAGCACCATTAAAAAAAGTCAGTTGAGCAATTGCATATTATGAATGCTGTTGCTGCCGAAACAAAAGAAAGGGAGAAAAGGGAAAACAACGTAATAATTTTTGGCATAACAGCATCAAAAGTTTTGGATACTGCAAGTGCTAAAGAGGAAGATAAAAAATTAATCCTAGACATGTTTAGTTCAATCAACTCAAATATTGGACCTAAACAAATTATAAAGCTTAAATCTAAATCTGATAAAGAACCACCGTTTGTTGTCGTCCTTAATAATAAAAAAGAACGAAATTCTATTTTAAAAGCTGCGAAAATCGTAAAAAGTTCAAGCAATGTATTTATCAACCCTGACTTAACTGAAGCCGAAAGGTATAATGCCAAATTATTAAGAGATGAGTGCAAAAAACTAAATTTAGAAAATGCGCAACCTTTGGTTTATTATTATGGAATACGTAACGACAGAGTTGTTAAAATCGTCAAGTAGCAATTAATTTCAAATAACAGGAAATCAAATCTGAACTGTTACGAATCATTAACTTCTGTTGGCTTTAACTATATGTCAATTAATAATAAATTTTCGTCCAAAAATAACATGATTTATCAAATAAGCAAAAAAGTTAAAAATGAAAAAATAAGTCGAAAAAATATTGCTAACAAACAAATTAATTTCAATAACAATGACAGCTTTTCTTTACAAAAAAATTCAAATAAAAAATTTTCTTTTCATCTTTTTAACGCAAGAAGCCTTGCCAATAAACTTCATGAGTTTTATTTATATGCCGAGGCTACAAAACCGGCTGTAATCTGTGTGTATGAGACATTTTTCAATAATAAACTTTCTAACGCTATTTTATATCCTAAAGATTACTCAATTTATCGCAAAGACCGTATTAAAATTGGTGGAGGAGTTGCAATTGACTGTAGAAATGACATTAAAGTAGAAAAAGTTCAGATTAAGCAAACAGATACTGATATTGATCGAAATGCTCCAATTCATAAAAGAACCCACGTGCAATATGAATTTTCTTGATCTTATTTTTTTGAATAACAGTTCTCTTATAAGTAATATATCTGTTGAGTGTCCTTTATAAGTGATATATCTGTTGAGTGTCCTTTTAAGTGATATATCTGTTGAGTGTCCTTTTAAGTGATATATCTGTTGAGTGTCCTTTTAGCACTAGCGATCATAACACGGTCCAATTTTCTATAAATACGAACAATTTCAACCAGTGTGAAAATAAACCAGAATCTTTTTACGACTTTCCTTACGCTGATTTTAAGAGCCTTGAGTTATATTTATTAAAAATAAATTGGGATTTCGAATTTTCTTTTGCCTGTACAGTTGAGGATTACTAGAGCATTTTTCTAAGGTTTTTTGGTACTGGTATTAATGAATTTGTACCTATTAAGAAAAAGTATTATAACAAAACGGCTTAAGCCGCAAAGGGTTATTATGGAAAAAATGGACAAATAATAAAAGCATTTATAACAAATCAGTTTACAAACAGTACACCAGGAATTGCAAACATATCTTATCTAATTACCAATTGAAAATTAAATTAAACCTAGTAGAGGGAAATAACAATAGCAAGTTTTATAAGTATGTTAACAATAACAAGGTTGCTTCCAGTAATATAGAAAATGCTAACGTGTTTAATAATCACTTTGGAAGTGTTTTTACGGACGATAATTGCTATTCTCCTAATATTGTCAATTATGTTAATGATCCAATAAGTATTGATACAGTTCATTTATTCGTGGAGTCAGTGTATAAAACCCGAGTGGAAATTATTCCTAGTACCTCGTCTGACGGTTCTGACGGTTTACCAAATGCAATTCTAAAAAAGATAGCTCATGTTTTATTTTTTCCTCTTTCATATATTTTTGAGGCTAGTTTTACATCAAACGCTTTACCTAATCAATGGCGCAAAGCTTTCGTCTCCCCAATTTTTAAAAACGGAGCTACAACGGATCCTAACAACTATAGACCCATCTCTTTAACTTGTACTTGTTGTCGAATCATGGAAAAAATTATCAATTCACATATTGTTGAGTATCTAAATAAGTATAACATAACATCTCCTAGTCAGCACGGTTTCCTCTATAAACGTTCTACTTGTACGAATCTTTTAGAATCTACTAACGATTAGAGTATCGCACTTTACAATCATCTGATTACAGATGTTGTATATATTGACTTCCGAAAGGCGTTTGATTCCGTATCTCATTCAAAATGTTCATTTCATCAAAACTTTCATTATACAATATTCGTGGTAACCTTTTAAACTGGATCTCTGCATTTCTCACAGACAGATCTCAACAGGTAAAGATTGGTAGTGCTTTATCAGATCCGATTCGAATTGTTAGTGGTGTACCTCAGAGTAGTGCGCTAGGACCAACTTTGTTCTTATTATTTATAAATGACTTATCATCTGTAGTCTCGAATGTACAATAAAACTTTTTGCTGATGATTTAAAGTTATACAGTCCGTATCGCGATATGAATCATAGCCACGATTTAACTGTTGCTGTTGATAGAATAATTATTTGCTCGGATACTTGGTAATTGCCAATTGCCAGCAAGAAATATTTTGCACACAGATTAACACTTTCTCCATCGCATAGTATTAGTTTTAATTACAAGTTAAGTGGTTGTATCCTAGATTGGTCATCTAACCCAAAAGATCTTGGAGTAACTATGGGCTCCCGCCAAAACTACAAAAAACATATTGCCAGAGTCATTCGTGTAGCAAATACTAGAGCATACCTAATCTTAAAATGCTTAAAAACTCGCAATTTTATTATATTAGTACGTGCATTTACCACTAATATAAGACCAGTTGCTGAGTATTTCTCTCCAGTTTGGTCGCCACACCAAACTAATAAAATCTATTGAAAATAGTCAAAAACGATTCACAAAAAAAATTGCTTATCTTAGTTGCTTAAGCTATTCTAGCCGTTTACAGCTGCTTGGTTTAGAAGCACATTTTTATTGCATCAAATTATTAGAAAGCAAACTTTAATGGTTAAACTTAAATAGTAAAATATATTTATGAAGAGGAAGCAGAACTGCTTCACGATACCGCGATGTGTTTAGTGAGTAGGCTTTTTAATATAGTTGTATGTATTTGTTCTTTATGAGCCGCTGGCGCAGTGCTGGTTCATCGTAAGTCACTATATATATATGAATGTTTATGTTCAGTCATCTGTAAGTTCCTGTTTGTTTATTAATTCCTGTTTGGTTATTATTTTTATTTACTTGGATGATTACTATTTTTTAAGTTTTATTGAAAACGCAATTGCTGTTGAACGTTTTTTTTTATAAAATCGATTGTACAAACATTTTAAAAAGAATTACATTTAAAGAATAAAAAATTAATCTATATTATTATTTATATAATTATTTACTTTAATTTTTAATAAAACTTACTTAACTTAATATAATTTAAAAATAAAATTAAAAATTTCCTTTTGCAGTCATTAAAAGTTAACTATCTCTTAGTTTAAAAGCACTTTGCTAATATTAAATCATTTGATTACAAAAGATTATTTATGAATTTAATTGTTTTAGCGTGTCAAAAAGTTTCGGACATACATGGAAATACACATGTTCTCAAAACATCTAAAAAGCCAAAGTGCAACTAAATATAATTTGCGTGGTCAGAAATGGAATGCGATTGCACCCGCTTCCAGACCAAGCCTGATATATATATAAGTTAAAAATAATTTAATTTATTATTGCTCTGTTATTTAAGAACATTGAGAACTCTATTTATAGAATACACTTACATAATTTATAAATATGTATGTGTGTGTATATATATATAGTCCAAAATATACTATAAAGCATAGTAGTCCAAAAGTTTCTTCCATAAGCTGTTTTAAAGAGAATGCTAATAAACCAGACCAGAAAAAGTTTAAAAACTTGAATAAAGTTTTTTTTTAAATGATAGATGGCTTGCTCAAACCAAGCCTTCAGTCAATGTAGCGGCAATTCCTTGTAGCAGCAGGCTATAAGATAGTCAATGTAGCAGCAGGCTATTAGATCGTCAATGTAGTAACACTCTGTGCATGTTGTACTGTAAAAAACCAACACTTCTCACATGTTTTACCTATTTGTCAGTCAATGTAACAACATTCCTCGCATGTTTAAAAAAAAAAAATCGTAATATATATATATATATATATATATATACATATATATATATATATATATATATATATATATATATATATATATATATATATATATATATATATATATATATATATTATATATATATATATATATATATATATATATGTATATATATATATATATATACATATTTATATATATATATATATATATGTATATATATATATATATATATATATATATATATTATATATATATATATATATATATATATATATGTATATGTATATATATATTATATATATATATATATATATATATATATATATATATATATATATATATATATATACACACAAAATAATACCATTTACCAATTATTGCGAAAAAGAAAAAAAATTTTTTTAACTATTTTAGAACATCGAAGAAGAGAAACAGTTTCAAATGCCAATTCATCTTGTGAAAAATGGTATATTTATATAGTAACTTTATTTATTGAATATACCTAATGTTGCTCAATATTAAATTGTGGTAAAAACATAAGTTATTATGTATTTCATATTAGTGATTATTTTTATTGTTTTGTATTTATATTTGTATTTGTTTTTTTAGACCTTAAAAATAAATTTCACAGTGCAGTTGAAACAATTCGAGCTGAAAATAAAACACAAGTAAGACAAGGTAATAAAATAATTGAATTTGTAATTGAATTGTATTTATGTAAGTATGTTTTGTCATGTTTTATTTGATGAACAGTTTTTTTCTTTTTTTTATCAATTAAAATTTAAACTTACTTTTAATTTCTGCTTTTTAATTTCAGCTAAAATTATTTGGCTTTAAATAAATTACTTGAATTGGAACCAATTAAATAATTTTGGTTTCTTAACTTATAAGACATATGTGTAACCCTAATAATAGAACTTTTTGGCAAAAAGAAAACATTTTATTAATTTATAAAAAAAGCTTTATTATTATTTTTTTTTAAGAAAGTATTGCTTTTATCTTAGTTACTTCATTTCTTTTTTATGAGAAACCCTTTTGTTGCTTGTTGTTGTTTTGTTGGTCTGTTGGATTAAATCTTTGGTCTGTTGAATTAAATCATGTTTATTCTTGTCTTGATAAGAAGCCAACACTCTCTGATTACTTGGAGAGGGCATTTCAGCTTGAAAAAGATCTCACTTCTGCTACAGCATGGGGCTCTCAATGGTCTGTTAAAACCTTAAAGTTTGATGATTATTGTTTTTCTATTTGTTAGTTTTTTAATTGTTACTAACAATTAAAAAACTAACAAAAGTTAATTCTTAAAAAAAAATCTGTCAACTTAACTTGAGGTTAAAGGGATCCCAAACCTCTGAGACATGATGCATTCATATTAAATAGAATGATAAAAAAAAAATTTGGGGGCTGAATTTTTTTGGTTAAAACAAAAGCAATCTACGGACTTAATAATTTATTCAAGCGCATTTTATTCCTAAGAGTACATGGCGTCATTGACTTTTTTGCTTGTTTACATAATCGATCTATTAAATAAAGTAACAAAATCAAAGGCTTCATGTACTGAAACTTTTAGAAATAAAACTCGCTTGAATAATTTATCAAGTCTGTAGATTGCGGCATATATTATGCTGGCTTTTTGGCCTACAACAAAATGGCCAATTTTTATTTTAGATTCGACTAAAATAAAAAAGTTAGTTTTTCTTGGTATGCATGTATTCTTTTGTTTTAATCAAAACATTTATTTGAGTAAAAATCTTTATATCTTTTCAATCGATTTAACTTTTTAATCTTCAATTTTTCTAAATATTACTGTTTTTAATATCTCTTATTTATCTCTGTATGAAATACTATTGTCATATTTGGGCTGGTTTTTCTAATGATGCGTTGCATTTTTGGACTCTTTCACTATTAGAAAAGATCCAATAATGGACCTTACAAATGAAGAAGACTGGGTAGTATCAGACAAGACCTTTTTACATTGATTTCTTGCAATAATAATTAGGTGGTTTTTTTTTCCAGAATTTTTGTATTTTGAAAAACTGGAAAAAATGATTATGATTAAATATAAATAAGATAAGAAAATAAAATAAAAAATCGTTAATAGTATTAATAGATATTTATATTATAATAATTTATACTTATTAAACATGTCTATCACACTTGTTGAAGTTGTTGTTGTTGTTGAAATAAGAAGGTAAAAATCATAGAGTCGAATGAAAAATTGAAAAATCATGAAAAGAATTCCGTTCAGCTTTAGGGTAGTAGTAAGTAGTGTGATGATAGGGTGAGTCTGAAGTAGAAGTTCAAGATGAAAGATATGTAAAGATTATTGCACGGTTGGAACCACCTATAGGAGAACAAGGAAAAGAAACTGAATACGAGCTAAGGTCCGAGACAAATGACAGGGAGTGAAGGTAAGTGGTTAGGTAAGTGAGTGAAGGTAAGTCAAGGAGTCAAGGAGTGAAGGTAAGTGGTTTACAGCTGCTTGGTTTGGATTCTCTGGAGCTCAGACGTTTAAAACATGATTTAGTTATATGTTTCAAAATTATGCATAGATAAAAGATTTGCATAGATAAAAGTTTGTTTTTCGAAATTACCAATAATAAATATACCCGTGGTCATACTTATTGGATTCGCAAGCAACGATGTCAACTCGACATTCGCACATATTGTTTTTCTCAACGAGTTGTAAATATCTGGAATAATCTGACATCAGGAGCTGTAAATGCTGATAAAACTTTTAAAAATAAAATAAAATTGTTCAATTTCGATAAACATTGTGTCTATAAAATAAATGAATAAAATCTTGAATGTTTCTATTATAAACTATATTTGTTCCATATGTACTTTATTTTCTTTTTAGGGGCATATTGTCAGTGTCCATTTATTGGATCTGTATGTCCTTTAGAACATGTAATTTTTAAACTTGTTCTAATAAATCTTTATTTATTTATATATATACACATACATATATACATATAAACACACATATATATGTAAATACACACACACACACACACACACACACACACACACACACACACACACACACACACACACACACACACACACACACACACACACACATATATATATATACATAAATACAGGGTCTTCCCGAAGAGGTCTCTCACGGGGGTGTCGAAAAAAAAAAAAAGTCCTCAATATTTGAAATTTGCCAACTGTAGTTCAAAACTTGTCAACTCAAATGCTAAATGTGTCAACTTAAATGCTTGAATGACAGCTTTGAGAGAGAAGGGGGGAACCCCCTACACATATACGCAATACAATTCTGATATTATCCTGGTATAATATCAAAATTAGTGGGTATTGTGGTTTAACCACCTCCGACTAATTGCGATATAGCTTACTAAAGAGCATTATTACCCGCTTCGCTGATCAAGTTTAGGAAGAACGAAGAAAGTTAGAGCGAAAGTTAGAAGAAGTCGAGTTAGAAAGATAGGATAAAGAAAATAGACAGATAATTGCACTAGATATTTAAGAGTGCAACTTACGAGTGAGTTAACACCGCGCTAGAGGTTATCAGAATTAATATTATTATTATTATAAAGGGTGTTTTTTTTACAAGTATAGAACTTGAAGTTAACAACAGTTTTAACTGGCGGCCATTTTGTCAGCTGTCAAGTGATTTGTGTTTAGTTTGGTTTGGCATTTCAACATGAATAGACTGACGTCTGAACAACAATTCCGAATTGTGAAAATTTATTTTGAAAACAATAGTTCTGTTTGAAATACGTATTGAGCACTACGTCCATTTTACGGTCAACATAATCGTCCATCAGAGCAATTAATTCGATTAACTGTGGACCGTTTTCGCGCCACTTTTACTCTACATGATAATACGCAACCACAGAGACGTCATATAGTACGTACTGAAGAAGCCATTGCTGCTGTAGAGCGTAGCGTAGAGGAAGACCCAAATCAGTCTATCTGGCAACGTGCACAGGAATTAGAACTGTGTCCATCCACTTTGTGGAAGATTTTGCGTAAAGATCTTGGTTTGCGTGCTTACAAAATCCAACTGGTGCAAGAATTGAAGCCAAGCGATCACCTTGCAAGGCGTACATTTGGTGAATGGGGCCAAAACAAGATTGCCGTTAATCCCGATTTTCATAAGAAAATTTTGTTTAGCGATAAAGCTCACTTTTGGTTAAATGGCTACTTCAATAAACAGAACTGCCGTATTTGGAGCGAAAGCAATCCTCTAGTGCATGCTGAGACACCGTTACATTCAGAAAAATTGACTGTTTGGTGTCCTTTATGGGCTGGTGGAATCATTAGTCCGTACGTCTTTAAGAACGATGTTGGCCAGAACGTAACAGTAAATGGTGACCGCTATAGAGCGGTCACCATTTACTGTTACGTTCTGGTCAAAATAAATTTGCACAATTTGGAATTGTTGTTCATGTTTACTGACTTTTTCGTTCCTCGATTGAACAACTATAATGTGCAAGAGCAGTGGTTTCAACAAGACGGCGCAACATGTCACACAGCTCGTGGCACTTTCGATTTACTGAAGGAAACGTTTGGTAACCGCGTAATTTCAAGATCCGGGCCAGTGAAATGGCCTCCAAGATCATGCGACTTAACGCTGCTTGACTATTTTCTTTGGGGATATGTGAAGTTGCTGGTCTACGCTGATAAGCCCGAAACGATCGACCACTTGAAGGACAACATTCGCCGCGTTATTGCCGATACACGGCCACAAATATTGGAAAAAGTGATTGAAAATTGGCATATGACCGTAATCTAATCCTCCAGATTAGATTACGTTCGAATCAGCCGTGGCGGTCATATGTCAGAAATCATATTTAAATTATAATGCTAAAACATTATCTTTTGAATAGTCATTTACAAAATTACATGTCATTTTTAAAAAAAAAATCTTGTTTTATACAATCTCAAAGTTCTATACCTTTTAAAAAAACAGCCGCTACATTATAGAAGTTATGAGAATTTTTATTATCATTATTATTATACATATCAGAAAAAGTGAAAATAATTGTCTTTACTTTAGCGCCACTGAAGTTATAATTTTAATTGATACAAATTAATGTTTGTTTTGCTTGTGGTATGACGTTTTAAGCTAAGGAGGATTTTATATAAGATATATACAGTTTTGGTTGTGTTGTATACATTGTTTCAACTTTGAATTATATTTATTGAATCTATGTTGAGTTATATACATTGGGTCAACCTAACTCCATATTTATTGAATCAACTTTAAGTTATTTACATTGTATCAACGTTGGGTTTAGATCGTAAAAACAATTAAGTTTTTACGATAGTTTACATACGTTGGCCTAATGTTTATGTGCAAGTTGTTTTAAATTTCTCCTTTATAATATTGTTAAAAACAAGACATTAAATTAACTTTGGATTTGCATCGGCCGATGCACGTTTTTTCGCAGAAAAAACGGAAAAATTAGGCGTCTTTTTTAAATTTCTTTTTCGCTTTAAAAATATATTACCTAATATCAATGTAACTGTTAATATGTAAAATATGAAACTATTAATAAATAGTTATAATTTAGTTTTTGGCGACCATAGTCACCATCACTATAGTGATCACTTTGACCTATCAATAAAATTAAAATGAAAGGGTCAGGAATATGTTTTTATTTTCATTGTTTATTTCTTTGACATCAAGCACATCTAATACAATTTATATCAACATATTAATGATTATTAATTGACATAAGTAACATATTAATAATTCATAGTTAAATTTTTAAAGAAATACAAAAATTATAAACAAATATTAATGATTACGTAAGCGACTTGGTAGATAACTAAACAATATAATCAAAATAAAATAAACTGTAATCCCATAATCCATTTAAAAAAGTGTTGAGCAAATAAATATTGTGGATTTTTCATTTTGTTAATATTTTTTTTATTGTTAGTATTTGTTTGCAGCGACAAGCAATAATTTTCTTAACAGTTTCACTCTCGTCATTTAAGTTTTATTTAAATGACTTTATAGTATGTAAACACTGTTACTATCTTTCAAAAAATACAAATATAAATATAAGTTTTATTTAAATGACTTTATAGTATGTAAACACTGTTACTATCTTTCAAAAAATACAAATATAAATAAATATAAATGTAAAATCTATCTGTTGGTTTACTACGATACGTTGAATACACCCAGCAAACACAATCAACGTTGAAAACCGTTGAAATTTATGGTTGAACAATGGTTGATTTTTGGTTAAAATGGAAACACAAATCAACGTTAGATTAACGTTGATTTAGCGTTGATTCAACCAACTTATATACGAGTTTATAAACCTTAAAAATACAGCTTTTTGAGCCATGACTCTTTTAATCCGAAAAAACATTTTTTGTACAATATTGTGTTGTTGTGAGTAAGAAAAGAAACAATAATTCTTCATAAACTTATTATAGCTATCATAGTACAATATCTTATGCTAATGTACTGCACATCTTGTTCTCAATTGTCACAGCTTCACTTATTATTATTATTAGTATTATTAGTTAATTATATATTATAATACTAACTGTTGTTGTAGTATTACAAATAATCTGCCCTGTACCATTTTTTAACGCAGGTAACTAAATTATAGAAATTGAAAAGCAATTATCGAAAGCAAATAAACCAAAAAATTAATTTATACATTTTTAGAACATTTTTAGTTGTGGCCTTTTATAATTCTTTCTAAATTTTTTGTACAACTATAACTTACTTTAATGGTATTTCTGTTAAAAATCTTATGTAATTTATTAGAGGGAGGAAAATGTTTGTCTACTAGTTTTAGAAAAATTTTACCTATATTTGTTGAAACATTTTTGCTGTACGGGGGTTGGGGAAAGGGGGTTAAACCAAATTATGTTTCTATTTCTATTACGCTTTTTTGCAATTTTCTTTTCAAATTTTTGCTCGAAATTTATTTATGTAATATAAATTTAATTATGTAAATTGGAAAATCCCATTTAGAAATTACTGAGGACACTATCCGTATAATTAAGCACTGCAGAAAAAATTTACTCTATTTTGATAAGGAAACGTGGAAGAAAAAAACCACGCACGAATGCTTTGATGTAACAATGGGAAGTTACGACGGAGCAGAAATTTGCGAATTTGTAGGTTTATATATTTTAAATACCCTAGCTAAAATAATCCAAATTAATCAATTAGGTCTTTATCGCGACGACAGTTTAATAATAATGCATAAAAAATCAGGGCCACAACTCGATAAAATTAGAAAAAATATTATTAAAGTTTTTAAAAATATTGGCTTCCTAATTGAAATAAATATAAATTTAAAAATAGTGAATTTTCTTGATGTCACATTTAACCTCTCAGAAAGTTCCTATAAGCCCTACAAAAAACCTAATGACGAATTATTGTATATTAATGTAAATTCGAACCATCCCCCTCAAATTCTAAAACAAATTCCAATTTCAATTAACAATAGGCTAAACCAAAACTCTTCTAATGAAAATATTTTTAACTCCTCTAAACGCGTTTATGAAGATGCCCTTAAAAAAGTGGCTTTCAAAATTTCGAGCAAAAATTTGAAAAGAAAATTGCAAAAAAGCGTAATAGAAATAGAAACATAATTTGGTTTAACCCCCTTTCCCCAACCCCCGTACAGCAAAAATGTTTCAACAAGTATAGGTAAAATTTTTCTAAAACTAGTAGACAAACATTTTCCTCCCTCTAATAAATTACATAAGATTTTTAACAGAAATACCATTAAAGTAAGTTATAGTTGTACAAAAAATTTAGAAAGAATTATAAAAGGCCACAACTATGCGTTAATTAATAAAAATGAACATATAAAAGAAAAAAACACTGATTATTGTAATTGTAAACAAAAAATAGATTGCCCTCTAAATGGAAAATGCCTTTCGAAAAATGTAATTTACAAGTGCATTGTTTCCTCACAAAACAACCCTGATAAACAATATATTGGCTTAACCGAGGGGGAATGGAAAAAACGTTATGCCAACCACAAACAATCGTTTAAACACAAAAAATATTCAAAAGAGACTATGCTGTCAAAATATATTTGGGATTTAAAAGAAAAAAATAAAAATTTTAATTTACAATGGTCTATTCTAAAATCTGCCCCTGCCTACAATAACATTTCCAAAAAATGTATGCTATGTTTGCAAGAAAAATTTGAAATAATTACTCATTTAAATCAAGAAAATTTATTAAATAAAAAATCTGAATTAATTTCTAAATGTAGGCACGAAAATAAATACCTCTTAAAAAATTATAAAAACAAATGACCAAATTAAACTATCCCCATTCCAAAGAAAATTATTTCATAATTACTTTCTGTAACTTCCCGTTAACAAAAAAAATATAGTAATTAAAAATTTTTTTATAATAATTTATAACTTCCTGTAAAATATTTTTTTCTATAAATTGAATTTTTTGAGATTTAGTAACTCTTCCTGATGATCCAGCAATGGTGAAACTTCAAGTCGAAGATAAAAGTTAGATAAGTGTTTTTTACTAATTAATTATTGCTCTGTTCTTTAAGAACATTGAGCACTCTATTTGTAAAATACACTAACATAATTTACATATATATATATATACATATATATAAATACAGTTAAACACAAATAACTTGACCTCTTACAGTTAAAGATAAAAAAAGTTTGACTTAACTGGTGTTTAAGATACCAGGATGTATGTATGTATGTATGTATGTATGTATGTATGTATGTATGTATGTATGTATGTATGTATGTATGTATGTATGTATGTATGTATGTATGTATGTATGTATGTATGTATGTATGTATGTATGTATGTATATATATATATATATATATCGGTGGGAGCAGTGCAAAGAAATATAATATACATACCAATAACACCTTGTAAATATTTAAAATCAATTCTATTTTGCTTGTTTTGTTTTAGATCTGGTCAAGTAAAACTTTGTTTTTAATTTATTTGCCATTAACCTGTGAAATCAAAATAAATTTATTTGCCATTAACCTGTAAAATTAAAAGAAAAAACACACACAGTAAAAATACAATCAAATCACAAATAAATTAAACTAATGAAATACTCAAACCACAAATTAACAAAAAATAATGAAATCATGGCACAAAAAAAATGTAATAAACAAAATCGTAATTAAGATCTGAAAAACCAGACATGAATACAACTGAGAGGTTAGAGTTAGTAGACGATCTAGAATAGTCTATATAAATGTGATTTGATACTCAACGGATATATTGAACTATTAAAAAAAAGAAAAAAACTAGGGAAAAAACTTTTTATAAACAGCTTTTTCCTTAACTTTCTTCTTTTTTATATATTTTATGCTGTTTTAAAGTCTGTTTATAAGATATCTTAGCTCTAATTTGAGCATGCTGTTAGCAAATTTTAATAACTTTTTATTTTTTATAAATGCTAACTTTTTTATAAATATTAACTATTTATGAAATAAGAAATTTATTTAACAATTTGTCATCTATGCAACTTAATGATTTAAATTATACTATGTGTAAAAAAAATTATTAGCAACACGTTTTCATGAATGGTACAATATTGACATATCCAAGACAATTGTCTTAATACATTTTAAAAAAAATCTTTTTTTTCTTTAGAGATCTTCATTGACTGGCTCCTCTCTCTGGTTGAGCATTATATGCGCATGACAAAACAAAGTTAACATATTTAAAAATGACTTTATTGTATACTTTAGCTCCTATATTATCAAAGCCTACATTAACTAGTTTATTTTTTGCTTTTTTAACTAAGATTTAAATTTTTGTTTTGTTCTATTGTGCAAGCCATTTTTATTTTATTTTAATAATAGAGCAAAATATAAAAAAAAAACGAAAACGGTAAAACGAAAATATCAACCTACTTTGGATTTATGTTAATACCTGCAATTCAGTTTATTTATGTTCTCACTTTACCTGATGTTATTATACCAATCCCTAACAAAAAGAATACAATAAATACTTTACATAAGATTTGATAAAGATTAAATGGTCTTTATAAATATAGATATTTTATAATCATTTATATAGAATATGTTATAATACCTGTAGTTTTATCACATTTTAGTTTAAACTTATACCAACCAACTGTTGTGTTATTTTTAATTTTTTACTGGAAATTTCACATTTCGATTCGGACAATGGACAAAACCATTCTTTATTCAACTTGATGGATTTTCATTCACACAAACAACATTGTCTTTTGACTAAAAAAATTAAAATATACTGGTCCACACTATAGTTTCATAATTATAATAAGACTTTGATTGTAAATTTTACATATATATAAAAATATTTCTAAATGATTTAAATATTCATCTCTAATCCACCATTTTTATATAAAATATGCAAGGTAAAGTATTGTACACAATGTAAAAAGACTTTTAAATAACTTGTGTATAATGCTAATTCTTATGAATTTTTGTAAAATTATACATATTTTCATAGCATAAAATCTTTTAATGTTTTCATGTTTACTTTTAATATATTAATACTTTTGTTAAAAGTTTTTAAAAGACTCTCCCACGCACAAATCTATGAAAATATAAAATGTTATGTTAATACCGAATTATTATAACATTTGCGTCGGCAAACTTTAATTTAATTTCGACGTTTGTCTTAACAATTTAAATTTCGACATTATTTCAACGTTAATTCAACGTTTATTTTTAAATAAAAAGAAAAGTTGAATTAACGTTGAAATTTTCAACGTTTTTTTTTAACGTTGAACTAATTGAAATTTAGATCGTTATTTTTCAACCATATATCAACTATTTCGCAACGTTGAAATAACGTTATGTGCTTGCTGGGCAATTTAATGGGTTGAATTTTCCTAAACATTCTTACACAATTACAAAAAATTCATGTAAGTATAGTCAATGTTTACATAACAATTTAAGCATTACTTTTAACGCACTGAAACAAACTTTATTAAGTAAATTTTTGCTTAATAAAGTTTGTTTCAAAACAAACTAGCCTAACTAAAAATAGGAATCATTAGAATAATTATCATTATATCATATCATTTGAGTAAGAGACTAGATTATATAAACACCCAGGTCACTGAATTCCTGATTCTTTGATTCAGTAACGCCGCAGTTTATTACTTCTTAGCGGTTAGTTATAATAGTAAAAATAAATCATTTTCACACGCTTAAAGAAATTAGTTTAGAAATTATCAATTAGGTTAGACATTTTTAGCATTTAAATAATTTTAGTATAAGTTTAGACATTAAAGACGAAGTTAAAAATTTTACTTCACAACGTAAGTAAACAATTGTTTATTTAAATTATAAATATGTAATAAATTATATATTGGTATGATTTCGCATGAATAATGTTGTTATTAAACAAAATTATTTTTAAACAGTTATTATGTAAATAATCTCAAAATAAATAAAATTTATATATGTAAATGGTTGCCGAAAACGGTAATGTTACCGTTTTTGGTATGGTAACGTATTATAACGTTTAACGGTATGTTACCGTTTTTGGTATGGTAACGTATCTTAACGTATAACGGTATTGTAACCCATAACTAATAAATAATAATTTTTGATTATGCATAATGAATCTTTTTTATTGGCTACCCTTTCTTTACTTCGCTTCTCAAATTAAAATAAAATTTTAAAATGTAATTATTGCTCAAAACCACGGCCACGGGCGGCTCCGAATTTACTAGTATAGATGTTTATTCAATTGATGTTGAATCCTGTCAAAATATCTTTTCACTCTTATATTTTCATAAATACACATAAAAGATAAGATATTTGACATATAGGACGTACATTCATTGCTGCTATTATAAATAAAGGATTGCGTGGAACTACGCATAAAGTAAATGATTAATTTTCATTTTATTTTTTGATACTTATTTAACAAACATTGATATAATTACTTTCATAAAATATAAAAAGTTTTTTTACTAAATATACATTTATTTGGATGGGAGAAATGTTATATCAACGGTTAATTTGCTTTAAATTATTTTAAAAAGATAAAAAAAATTGCCATTTTTTAGAACAATCAATTTTGAGTAACTTGTAACGTAATGTGCAGCCTAGAGTTGAACTGAGTCTACGTTGCGAATTTGTAGCCATTTATAGGCTTTTAATATTATTTGTATCAGTAAAGCACTTTATTAACTCTAATTTGCTTAGAAAAATGTTTACCCATACCCCTTTGTTTGTATACTTTCATAGCTATATGTCTCTGCTTTCATGCTCTAACAAGAAGCTTAACTTAACACAGTATAATAATATAAAAATAACTATTTACAAATAAATATTTAAAACAATGATTTTGTGCCGTTTTCAACTTGAAAATATAACGTTGTTAATCAGTATTTGCTAAACAACAAAATTTAACATTTTAAAATCAATATTTACTATGTAGAAACAAACTCACGAATCAAACATAAATTCTAGTATTGACAGTCAAAGTGTCAAGTCACGGAGCATTTTTCCTGAACTAATTGAAAGTTTATTTCGACGGAGAAGACGTTGATTTTTTAAATCCAAAGTTATTAGCAATGAATACGATTGGTTCAAGGCTGCCACGTGAACAAAATTTGTTTTGCATCTATCTTTTTCGTCGCATTTACAAAAATGGCGGCAGTATCTTCTGACAGCAAACATACTGCAGAATATATATTTAAACTTCTTATAATTGGTAACTCTTCGGTCGGCAAAACATGTTTTCTTTTAAGATATTCTGAAGATTCCTTTACTTCAGGTTTCGTATCAACTGTTGGGATCGATTTCAAAGTTAAGACAGTGTTTCGCAATGATAAACGAATCAAATTACAAATATGGGACACTGGTAAGTTTTTTTTAATTTAAAATTAGATTAACTTTTCCAACAAAATTATCAAGTAATAATTATTTATATTTTATTAGGTGTAAAAATTAGCGGTATATTCTTCATAATTTGTTTTAGTATTTGGCGTTAATTTACTTCTCACATGTTTTCCCTATTTAAGTCAGTTGATGTATGTGCACTCCATGTATGTCCTTTTTATTCAGGTCAGTCGATGTATGTACAAAAATCAAAAAATACATATGGTGTGTATAAATAGCCAATTCTTTATACAACCGTATGTATAAATAGCCAGAGCCATTTTTTTAATTTCATTTTTTTTGCAAATTTTTTATGCATGAATTTTCATGGAAATTAAACTTTTATTACCATCTTAATTTAGAAAAAACTAGGTGGTACGTAAGGTAAGGTGGCGTACTTAAAAATAAAATGCTTGTTGAAATGTTTTTATGCGAATCTTTATCGGCATAAAGTTCTTTATCATAATCGTAATAAAAACTGGGGTGGGGCAGGAGATAGAGAAATAAATTACCGCCCTACTATTATTGTTAAAAATTAATTTGGATGTTAAGTTATGCAATTTTTAAACCTTTTATAAGATATGAATCGGTGAATGTTAAATGGGCAGAAGTCCAATTATGAAAACTTTTGGGAAACTAAAAAAAAATGCATTTTCCCCGTAGTAAATTTTTGTTAATGGTTCAATAATTTTTTTTTGAAGGTAAAAATATTATCCTCTTCAAAAATAAAGTTATTAAACCATTAACAAAAATTTACTACCGGGGAAAATGCAGTTTTTGTTAGTTTCCCGAAAGTTTTCATAGTTGGACTTCCGCCTTTTTAACATTCACCGAATCATATATGCTTTAAAGTATTATAGTTTTATTTGCAGATTGATAAATTTTCATTAAATTAAGTTTCTCCTAAAAAGTTTTAAGAGAATCTCAATGCTTTTAAATGTGATGCAAACAAAGTTAAAACATAAAAAAGAGCTTTAGATAATGTTAGAGCTTTAGAATGCATATTAAAACAAAGGAGATATGATAGACTAGCTGGAAGAATGAAGTCGAAAATCATTTAAAATCGTGGGACAGTCTTAGTAGTATAATTAATTCAACAGCAAATCAACATGGCGCCATTTCGTTGAACAAGGAAAATTTTAAAACAGGGCTGACAACACGGTTTTCAAAGTAGGTGGGGAGGGGGGAGGGCCTAATCGTCAATTCTTAAAAAAGTCTTCTATATCTAGAATTTTTTTGAAAAAAAAAAAAGTCCTTTAGAAAAAAATGTTAAGAACAGTTTTAATCATTTAAATCTTTTTAACATCTTTTTCAAATTGCACTTTTAATGTTATTGTGAAAAGTTATGGAACATTTTATGAAGGAGGAGGAAACAAATAACGATTTGGAGACAGGAAATAAATAAGTCCCAAAACTTCATCCCCATTCACCCCAAACGTGAGGGCAACAATTGATAAAGTATTTTTTATACTTTTCTCAACCAGACTTGTATTCATCGATAGATTTTAAGTTTTCTTGTATTATCTCTCAGCGTTCAAAAATTATGGCAATATAAAATAATTACCCCCCTCAAATTTAGGGGGGTTTTAACTTTATATTGTCATAATTTTTGAACGCTGAGAGATAATACTACGAAACTTAATGTTTATCGATGAATATAAGTCGTGTTAAGAATAGTACAAAAAATATTTTATCAGCTTGTTGCCCTCACATTTGTGGTAATGGTAGGGAGGGGGTTAAATGACGAAGTTTTGGGACTTATTTGTTCCCAGCCTCCAACCATCGCAATTTTTTGCATAGCGTCATTATTTGGCATAAGTATAAACATACAAATGTTTAGAGTTTGCTCCATGTTTGGAAGTTAGCTATCTCAAACACCAAAAAATGCAGATCCGTCACTGAAGAGAATATTTATTATTTATATTTATGTATGCAAAAAGTTTTTATTTATGTAAAAAGAAGAGTTTTATTTAGTAAATAGTTAAAATTAGTTTGTTTCCGAGAAAAAACTTTTTTAATTTCTTATTGTGTTGAAAGTGAGAAAACTAGTTTTCTTAGTTTTAATGTCGCCTAAATAACTTTTCTAAAATGTCGTTTTCATCTAGAAAATTGTACTTTAATGTGTCAAATGTGTTTTGTTCATTTCAATAACGCCCATAAAATGGAAAAATATTCATACACCCTAATATTAATGTTTTAGACTAAACAACAGAGATCACTATACAATGAAATTCTCCAGGCCTCAAACAAATTATGATCTTATGATGAAAATGCTTTGCAGCTTCGTTACTAAAGTGTCCAAAATAAGGAGAAGTCAGGGAAAAGCCAAAGACTCCAATCAACCTGAGGCGACCAAGAGGTTCTTGATGTACTAATGCATGATGTATGTCATCACCTAGATTCTTATATATATATATATATATATATATATATATATATATATATATATATATATATATATATATATATATATATATATATATATATATATATATATATATATATATATAAATATGTTACTAAAGTTCAACTTTATTGAATGTTATTTGTTTATACTCGCAATATTAGAGAAATATAGAGTATATAAAATAAGTAAAAATCATGAAAATGTCTTGACAACCCATAACCACACTTACTTGTGCAATTACAACCACTCCTGGAGACCAAATATGACCGGATTTGATTTCCCTGATATTAATTACCTATACTTAAACATAACACATTAACAATCTAATTAAAAAACCGTTGGGATATTCCAGAACCCCCCTTGACCACCACTAAAATAATCGCCTGAGCAGTCATGACCACTCCTGAAGACTGAATATTCCCAATTTCAAATTCTCTGACCGCAATTGCCTATATTTAGATATACAACATGTCCCATCTAATTTAAAAACTAACGAGTAACCCCATGACCACCCTTGACAACCCCTAAAATAACCAGTTGTATGGTCATGACCACTCCAAATTTAAAATGGAGCCCAAAAATGAAATCCTTGGCCACAAAAACCTCTATAAACATGTATCATAACCCAAAAACAGTTTTGTCATTTTTAGTCAATTCTGGCCCACTGTGCAATACTTTGACTGTTTATGACGTCTTGAAACAATATTATTAGATATATTTTTGTAAAAGTGGAATGTGATCGGTTGACTTTAAATTATGATAATTACGCGGTTTTTAATTGAAAATTATGCTGCTACAAAAATTGTTCCATGAAAAGTTACATTTTATATTTTACTTTGTTCTCACTCTAGCTATATTATAACTATTTGTTAAAACCTAGTTAAAAAGTCAGCAGGTAAGCTTTGGGGTAACAATAGGTAACAAATATCTTATATTATATCTTATAAAAAGCACACTTTAAAATTAATTATACAATTTTACAACCAATTTTAATTTTACCGAGTTAAATTTTTTATTTTAATATATTTTGTATCTGTATATTTTGTACTTTTTAAAAAGGTACCTCCAAGCTTCCAACAAGGATAGTTTTATTTATTTTTATTTCATTGTTCCTATATTATTGATTGCATATATATAAGAATACATAAGAAAATGCTTTTCAATCATGACTAGAGGCAATTCTACAAATAAAATTAAGGATGTAGAGGAAGGGATGGGGGGGGGGGGGGGCGGAGGGGGAATAAGAAACCTTAATAATTGAGCAGTATAAGGGAAGCAGTAGTTAGAGTTTTGGCTCAGAAACCAGAGGTCCGAGGTTCAACGACGGCTTCAGCTTAAATAAGCGACATTGGTAAGGAAGGAAGAGTGAACTTCCCAATTAAATGCTCTTCCGCGGTACTCTATGATAACCAAAATATAACCGAAAACAACCTTTCTTTGGGAACAAAGTTTATCTTTTTTAACCAGGATATTTGAAAAGCCCATCTGAAAATCCAAAGTAATGATGTTTAAATAAATTTTTCAGAACCATTGTTTCATAATAAATGAAACTGAAATAAAATATGGAGGCTGTAAATACTAACTTGAATACTATATATTCATAGTTTTATCTCTTACTGTAATATTGTATGGGGTAGTACTAATTATAGTAAATTTAAAAAAATTTATAATAAGCAAAAACACGCATGCAGGATTGTATTTGGTGCACACAGAATTTTTCGTTGTGAACCTCTATTAAGGAAGCTCGGTGCCCTAAGTATCTATAAACTTAATATACACCAAGTTCTACAATTCATGCTTAAAATAAAACATGGGCTTTCTCCTATTGTATTTCAGTCTTACTTTAGTGAAATCTCGCACAAGTATCCTACTAAATTTTCAATTAACAACTTTATTGTACCAAAAACTAATTTAAAACTAAGTTCTTACTAAATCCAATACCGCGGACCGTTTCTATGGAAACACTTTTCAAAATTTATTACAAAAAAAAGAATATTCAAAACATCTCTTTGGAACAATTTCGGAAAGAATCTAAGAGTCTCTTATTACAAAATGACTTTGATTTAAAATATCTCTTTTAAAATAAATACATAAATAATATAAATTATCTAAAAAAATAGTTATTTAAACTACTTCGCTTTTGTTGCAGTTTTATTTTTATTTAATTTTTTTTTGTTAAAAAACTTTAATACTTTTATGTTGTTGTTAATCTTTGATATATTGCGTTATATTTCAACAATAATATTTATATTATATTAGTATTTATATTGTAACTAACAAGTGTAAAATTCTTATTATGTACTTAGCTACCTTTCTTTTTTGTATATAAACTGACGATTTCTCAATGTAAATGGTGCTCGATGATAAGACAGTTTATGTCTTCTGCTTGCTCCAGCTCTCTTATTTATTAACACAATTTATTTTATTGTAAATTTTAATATACGGCAAATAATAATAATAATAAAAACATTTATATATATATAAGTATATATATATATATATATATATATATATATATATATATATATATATATATATATATATATATATATATATACATATATATATATATATATATATATATATATATATATATATATATATATATATATATATATATATATATATATATATATATATATACATACATACATACATACATACATATATGTACTAAATAAATATATACTTTAAAAATATTATAACATATTTGTATGCGCTATGTATTTATCTACGTTTTTTTAAAGCTGGTCAAGAAAGATATCGAACTATAACGACTGCATATTATCGGGGAGCTATGGGTTTTATATTAATGTATGATGTTACCAATGAAGAATCATTCAAAGCTGTTGCTGACTGGTACGATTTTTATCTGAACCTCACATTATTTATATAGATGTTTTTTCTTGGTCATGTCATAAAACATAGTTCTAATTTATATTCATCTTGAACCATAAAGGTTTAGTCTCGCCTTGTTTCAGAAGGTTCTTGCTCTTTAAGTATACTTAATGTTTAGAAAGATCCAATTTTTGATTTTTTATTTATTTAAAAGTATTAGAAAGAATAAAAATAAAAGAATTTTCAAAATATAAAGTAAAATGGCGTCAAATAAAATAGTTAAGGATTTTAATTATTTATTTTTTACGGAAAATGGGTTTTTAATTTTTTTTTAAAAGTTGTTCAGAATATTGAGAATATGAGAGTATTTAAATATATAAAAATCAAATAATTTTTTCAAATAAAATTTTTTATGAAACTTTATTTGATTAAAAAAAATTTATTCTATTCTACAATGACATTCGGGAAGAACGATATTTGCAAATATAATTGTAATTAAAACAACACTTTATTAAAAAACAAAAGGCAATCAATAATAATAATTAAAAAAAAAAAATAGTAACAATTAAAAAATCAATCAAATAAAATAAACTTTTTTATTCTTGTGATGATGTTGAGTTGTTTAGAGGTACTAGAGGTTGAGTTGAGTTTTCAGTTGTGCAGCACTTTTTGGTGCAATAAAACTCAGGCCTTTACGTATCGCTTTGGTATGCATGTTTGACTTAGCCAAACCTTGCAATTTGAATTTTCACACTGGTACCATTCCATATTTTGACTTGCTGAAGCTTCGCCTAAAACTTTTCGGCACATTTTACACTTAAATTGGTTTGCAACTAATAATTTCGTTGGACTTGTTGCTTGACTTGTTTGCTGTTCAAGTTCAGAAAATTTGTTGCTTGATTTGTTTGCTGTTTAAGTTCAGAAAAATTTCATTGAAAAATTTCATTGTTATTATTATTATTATTATTATTATTATTATTATTATTATTATTATTATTATTATTAGCGTATTTCATTCAACCCCACAACTCTCCTTTTCCGTTTTTTACTCATAACTTTTTTTCTAAATAGCAAATTTGATAATGAAAAAAGATCAGCGTAAAAAGTTATACCTGCAAACTTTGAAGTTCAATGATATCAAATTTAACTTCCGAGAGTTTTAAGCTCATTTATTTATAACAAATTTTTTTCATCAAAAATAAAATTTGATATCATTTTACTCAGAATAATAGTATTGTCTACAACGTGATTTAAAAATATTTGCAAAAAAGATTATCCAATAATTAATTAAGAGCAAAAAATAGTAAAAAATAGTAAAAAACTATTCTAATTTTATAATATTTAATAAATATTATAAAATTGTTTATTATAAATATTTAAATGAATAATATAAATATTACACACAAAAAAAGTTTAATCAGATTTTGAAGTTTACCAAAAGTAAGAAATCATTCGTAAAACCAACATCTATTAATGTCAGTTTTATCTTTAATTTTTTATTACGATATTGTCATTCCTTAGTTAGCATTGGAATTTATTGTAATTAAAATCATAATTTAGCGGAAATTAACTAGATTTTAATAAATGAAAACAACTTAATTTGTTTTAAATCATTCAAAGCAAATAGTTACCAACTAACATAACTTTCATTTCTATTACAATGCCTTATTTATTTTATTCCATAAACCTTGTCACAGTTTGTTAGAAAGGTGACAAACTTTAAATACCAAATTTCAAAATTCACTTTATTTATTGCAATGTAATTTACTTACAAGGCAGCACTTCAACTAACAGCACAACAAACTTCAACCTTTGCATCAGAAAATTGCATTTTTTTTTTTTTTTTTGCTTTTTTTTCTCATCTTATTTATAAAACTTTTAAATTCGATAGGGCTGGTCAAGTGAAGACTTACTCATGGGATAACACTCAAGTTGTGCTTGTGGGGAACAAATGTGACATGAACGAAGAACGTGCTGTCACTTATGAACAAGGAAAAAAGTTATCTGAGCAACTCAGTTTTCCATTTTTTGAAACATCTGCTAAAGATAACATTAATGTCAGGGCGGCTTTTGATAAACTAGTTGATGTCATATGCGATCGAATGACTGATACAGACTCGCCTTTAATTAATCAAAACAGATATACGTCAAAGTTTGATCCGAGCAATCAAGACAGCTTTTTTCTTAACCAGCCGTCAGGTGGTGGATGCAGTTGTTAACTGACTAACAATCATTTAGAACATAGGTTCTAATAAATTGTAACGATTACATTTTGGTAAAAACTGAATTTTAGGTGTTAAAATTAGCATTATAATTTGTTAATTTTTTCATTTTTTGTTTAATGTATTATATAAAAGCATTAGGGTAGATTAGGGTACTATGAGCACCTTGGTAATAAGAGCATACTTAAAGATTTCTTAGATGTAAGTAGTGAAGTTAAAGTTGCTATGTACTTTTTGAATTGACTTTATGTGGTGATTACAGGAATCAGTACAATTAGCGTAAATCTATATGCAGTAATTAGCGGCTATCATTTAATTAAAACGCCGTTAAATATTTTGCGTCGTTAAAATAATATCATCACGCATGAGTAAATCTGTGGCGCAAAATTTTGGTTGTAAAATAATGAAATTAATTTTTTCATAAAGAAAAATATGTTAGCTAAAATTCCGACCATTTTTGTTTAAAAAACAATGCATAGAACTATTTAGTTTTGACTTTATTTAAAGATGCCATTTTTGTGTAATATGAGCATGCTCAAATTACCCAGTGATTTTATTGAAATTACCTAGTTTAAAGTCCAAAAAAAGCAGTGGTTTTAATTGGTTTTTTGAATAAAAACAAAATATAGTAAAATTTTTTAACTGTTTAACAATACTTAACATTTTTCTGTAATTTAAATTCAAAAAAATTGAATTTTCATTGTTCCAAGGTTTGAGTTAATAAAATTGATAAAATAACAAACTGAAAATAATATTAATATTAAATTAAAATAATAACGAACTAATTTTTTTTTCTTTTCTTGCGGAAAACATAGTTGTATTGTTTCAACAAAAGTGGCTTAAAGTTTGATCTTTTAATGATAAGTTTTGTTAATAACGGAATCATAATATTTCAAAAATTAGTTCTAATTGTCAGGTTGGTATTTTTTTTTACAAAATTAATATTTGTTTTTTTGAGTTAATTTAAAGTGCTCATATTACCAAGTGGTCTGTTTAATATGAGGAATTTGTTTCTTTTTTAAAACTTCTATGTTTTTAAGAAAAAATTTTGGGTGCCCAAGTATCTAAGTGGATCATGAGTAGGGATCCCTAAATATTGTTTATTCGCAACAATTTTGAATCCAGCTTAATTATTTTTGAAATTATTCCAATTTTCGCTTTAGGTGCTCATATTACTCTAATCTACTTTATACAATTTTAATATAATTCCTTTTTTTTTAACATTACCCAAAATATCAGTTGTTTTTTTAACATTACCCAAATTATCGATTTTTCAGTTAATGACATTTTACGCTGATCTGTAATCAAGTCCACAATTTGTGTTTTAATGTCTGTGTAAGTAATAAAGATTTTTCTGTGTGTGTATATATGTGTATGTTTTTATAAATCTTGATATCAATGTTTTTTGTTTTTTTTCACTTCGATGCACTTAATGTGAAAATACATGTTGCTTTTTTTACAAAAAACTTTTTGATTAATAGGAAATGTTTTTTTAATTTTTTTTTTATTTTCTTGAAATAAGTTTTTATTTATTAATACAAAGTAATTTTTTATCCATTTAATTTTTTAATAGCAGTTTTGTACACAATTTTTATTTGATTGCCGTATAACATTGTTTAGTAAGAACAAAAAAGAACTCTTAACGTGTAATGGTTTACAAGTAAGGTAAGGTAAATGTTTGTAGAAGCGATTTTAATAAAGTCAAATAATTTTTGTATGTATATATATATATATATATATATATAATATATTTATTGGAATATACACGGTTTGGTGCTTCATGTAGAATTCATGTAGAATCTATTTGATAATAACGCTCATTCTTTTAAACTTTGTATTTTATTCTTATTACCAAGTTATAAAGTTAGTTATTCCTAGAATTGTTAACCGGAATGTTTCGTACAATTCCGGAAAAATACAATTCTTTCGGAAGGATATTGAGAATAAGGAATTTTCTTTTTTCGTACCGAATTTTACGAAACAAAAAAACCCGCCGATGTTCATTTCGCAAATGCTTCTTACGAAATGATGTCTTCCGCAAGTTGAATTACGAAACAAAACTATTTTGCAACATACGAAAAAAGGGCTTAAGGAAGTCGCACTTGCGAAATGAGCTATTTCGCTAAACGACGTTTCGGAGTCTATAACAAAATTTTGTTGGCCAAACTGATATAATTGTAAAAATTAAATTTTTTATATACCAAAATGTTTATAATAAAATTTTATTTTCAGTATTGCAACATATGAACATTTTAAGGTTTTATTTTTTGAAATAATGATAAAAAACCAAATTTCTTTTCTTTCGAAACGAAACTCTTTCGCACTGAAACTTGCGAAACAACTTCATTACGGAAAAACACTTACGAAACGCGGCATATTAAAAATATTTAAATACGTTTTATGAACCAAATACGTATGATTAGCTAGGTAACTAAAATACTAATTATTATAATAATTATTGATATGTTTCAGTTAGTAAATTTTTATAAATAAACCTAGACTTTCATAAGATATACTAAAAATGTTTTTCAATGAACAAGAGTTAAATAGTGAACATAACTTGAACAACATAAACTTTCCCATTTTGAGGGAAAAAAGAAAATTTAGAGCATGTAAGTCATTTGTTTGGGATCATGTAGATTTGCCTCAAATAGTAAATCGGTTAAAAAAAAAGGGTCGTTATCGAACTAATTTTTAATGTAAACTTGTCGTTAGCTTAACTCAAAGGCAGTTTTTCTCCTGTTCCTTTCTTTATATTCATTACTTACCCGAAGTTGTGAGAGAGCAGTTAATTAGCCCCTGAGTCAGTAAGTTAATGGAAAAAAAGAAACGGTTTTATATGAATAAAATTGCGTGATTGGGAAACAATGCTGTCGTTGAAATCAAAAAAAGATATAGGTCATGTAATCAATCCTAAAAAATAACTACTCCATAAAGTACGTACGCTTTAAGTTTGATCCTCCCCTCCCCCGCAATTTTCAACATCCCAACGTTATTGGAACTATACAACCGCTGAAAGTTATAAAGCTCTGGCTATTTTGGAGAGCAGTAAAAATTTAGTTGTAAGATTTTGCAGCAAAAAAGCGGGTACGTAAAATACAACCCTTTCCCGAGTCTTTGCCCCGGGAAAAAATTTAAACATAGAAGCTCACCAGGATTATACAAGCGCTGAAAGTTTTAGAGCTGTAGATAGTCTAAAAATTAGTGATAAATTGACATAAAATGTAATGGAACCAAATATTTTACTAAGTTTTTATGTATAAGAATATAAATAGTAAACCTCCATTTCTGAAAAGCCAAAGACAATAAACAACCGAATGTCGGAAGTGAACCAAAGTCGGTACTTGATAAATATTAATGCATGTAAACACTGGTATAGGGACATGTTGCGGAGGAAGCGTTGTCCTTTCCCTCAAAACTAACTTAAAGTTTCAGTTTTTTCTATTTAAATTTTAGCTGCGTAACTTTCTTAACCTTTCTAGGTCACTGTATATATATATATATATATATATATATATATATATATATATATATATATATATATACAAGTATATATATATATATATATATATATATATATATATATATATATATATATATATATATATATATATATATATATATATTGTCCTTTCCGTCAAACTAACTCAAATTTCAGTTTTTTTTATTTAGGTTGGAGTTGCGTTAGGCCCCCCTTATATTCTGTTTCAGCAACTCCTTCCCCTCCCCCCCTCCCTCCCCCACCTTCGTCCTAACTTTCTTAATCTTTCAAGATCACTGTATATATATATATATATATATATATATATATATATATATATATATATATATATATATATATATATATTTATATATATATATATATATAAATATATATATATATATATATAAATATATATATATATATATATATATACACACTAAAAAATAAAGGTAGAAATTTTTAGTTAAGGTAGGATATGAGATATACCCTTAGTAAGGTATAATTTTTTACCTTATAAGGTAGAAAATTATACCTTTAAGTTAGAAAATTGTATGACAAATAATTGTTTTTAATATAATTTTCTACCCTAAAAGGTAGAAAATTATACCTTACTAAAGGTATATCACATATCCTACCCTAAGGTAGAAATTTCTACTTTTTTTTTTAGTGTGTGCGTGTATATATACATATATATATATATATATATATATATATATATATATATATATATATATATATATATATATATATATATATATATATATATATATATAAATATAAATATATATATATATATATATATATATAATATATATATATATATATATATATATATATATATATATATATATATATATATATATATATATATATATATATATATATTAGGGATATGACTTTTTAATTTTTTTTCAAATAAAATGTTTCCTGTATCATAAATCGATGAACTTTTACCTAAAATCATGAAAAAAGGCCCAAATAGCTTTCTGCAACAAAAAAAGGTCACCCCCAAAATAAAAATTTGATTTACCATTTTTATACATTCATTTTTGACCGATGTTTTAATCTTAAGCTTAATTCTCAGCTTAATTCTATTTATTTCATTATTTTGTTATGAATTTATAAATATAACGCCACACGTTACCATGGCAACGAAACGGCCGTGTGCCGGCAAATACTTGGAATTGTTATGTGATGACGTCATTGTGTTACCACGGTGATATAGACGACTGTAACAGACTGTAGAAGATTATAGAACTTAGTAGAACATTCTGGAAGCTCTAAATAATTATATAAGCGAGCTGCTGTCAGAGCTCAGTGTTAATAATGTGAATAGTTCTATGAAGTACTCTGCGTGTAACTGAGCTAATAAGGAACTACTGTAGCGAACTAAAGACGCTGTAAGTGTACAAAGTATAAGTAGTTGTAGCATTATCGTTAGGATACGGACTGGATTATCGAACTGTTATCAACATTGACTGGATTATCGAACTATAATTGGATTACTATACAGTTAAAGTATTTTATTAATTAAACGACTTTATTAAACGGATATTTACGCTCAGCTATCCGTAAAGTCGTAACAATATTATATGATGTCTCACAAGAAAAGTCATACCACAGTAACAAAGAACAAGAAGACTTGGACTAAAAATTTGGTGAGATTTCAAGAGTCACACAGAAGAAGAGGAAGCGTGGCTGTAGAAGAACATTCACTCGATGAAAAATCCAGAATACCACTTCAATTGCAGATCGTAGGAAGATACCAGTTTCTCGGAGCATATGTTAAAGGAAGAAAAGAACGAATAGACGAAATTTCTAAGGAAATTACAAAATTGTGGGACAATAAACTGAATTTTCCACGTGTGTCTGATCAAGTGATAAGAGCAAAGCTTATGAAGGTGCTGAAGGTCTATGATGAATGTGTCAAGCGTGGAAAATATGATGTTCTCAATGCATTATTTGACATTACGAAAGTGAATGGCCAGTTGTTATCCTCGGAAGATAAACGTCTATACCACCTACAAAAAGAAAGTAAAGGACAGGTGGGGTACTCAACAGGACAAGTGGCAAGTAAAGAAACCATTCACCCTTCCAAGAGAAGGAAAGTCCAGTCTGGAACAGCAATACCTTCCACATCACAAGTCCTGTCTACCACAGACAGTGGTACTGAATCTGAAAACTGCAAAAGTAAGAGTGAAGATGATGAAGACGACGACGGTGATAAAGACGATGATGAGGACACTCAGAAAAAAACTAGAAAGCACTACAAAAGTAAATTTGCTGTAAGTATGGTTACATCAAGTGGAGTTTCCACAAAGAAAGCTGCTAAAATATGCAATGTATTATCACAACAAGGTATTGATATTCCAACTCCAAGTCAATCAGCAATTTACAAGTCCATATTCAAAGAGGCAGGTAAATTAAAAAAAGAAATGATACAACAACTTAAAATGGAACAGTGGTCCTTACACTTTGACGGCAAACGAATAGATGATAAGGAATATCAGGTAGTTGTACTTCAGAATGAAAGAACTGACGTGAAACTTGATGCACTGCGTTTAAAAGATGGCAAAGCTGAAACTGTTGCTGAAAAAATTGCCAAACTTATTGATGAATACAATTTGTGGAATTCAATTAAGATGATCATTACTGATACAACAAACGTCAATACTGGGAAGAGAAATGGAGTTGTTGTGAAGTTGCAACGTATGTTTAAATTAAAGGGTGTCACAATACCACAATTTATCGGTTGTCAGCATCACGTACTAGACAGGATTCTCCGTCTGGTGATGGACGAAGAACTTGGGGGTGATACCAAATCTCCAAACATTGAATACCCATTTGTGTCTGAACTGTTGAATAAGTATGATGAACTGAAGGATAAGTTTGTGAATGGAACTGTAGAAATTCTTGATAAATCAGGGTGGAGAGACGATATGAAGTTTTTGTACCATTTAACAAGAGTGTTTAGGTTTTATGAAGAACAAAGAAACTTCCCTCTGATTCACTTTCAGAACATTCCTAATATGAGCAATGCCAGATGGAACTCAAGAGCCATTCTCGCCATTCTGGCGTTCATTCTTATGCCTGAAGCGAGAAAGAATTTGGAGAAGGTTTGCAGGTTCATTTCATATGAGTGGGCAGAACATTGGTTTAGTAGTCAAAAGTACAATGACAATGACTTCAAGAATTTATCTGATGTATTGAAGCCTTACAAAAAGGCATTGCAGTCATTCAAAAATCACTGGAAGAAAGAGCCATCCGTCATCGACATACCACGAAGTAATCAGATAGCTGAACGTGCAATCAAGGTGATGCAAGACCTGTATGCTTCCTGCAGAAAGAAAGACAAACTGCAACTTCGATTCATTCTAAGTAATAAGCGCTAGACTCTTTATGAGACGTGAGCATCATGTGACCCATGTACTAAACACAGTAGGCCTATAGACACAGACAGTTATGTATATTGTTGTACTAGACGCTTTGATACTGTTAATTTTGTAATACTTGTATAATTATATATCACATAATGTTTTTTGTTATATCACAGTACATGTTGCATAAATAAATAAAATAACAACAGGAGTATGACTCTTACAACATCTTCAGCCTTTAATATTCATTTACTGTACAAAAGTGTACCTATTGAAAATTCGATTTTTTGGTTTTGGGGTGACCTTTTTTCAAAATATGTCAAAATGAAACATCTATTCGTTCTTTTTACATAAAAGTTCATTGAATTACGATACAGGCCTAGTAGGTTGCAAAAAAGTCATATCCCTAATATATATATATATATATATATATATATATATAGATATATATATATATATATATATATAGATATATATATATATATAGATATATAGATATATATGTAAAAACTATTGAAGAATCATTTAACAACATTATTTTATTTAAATAATAAATAATAATATTTTTTTGTATAACAGTTTAATGAATACTTTCGAGTTTATTCCGTAAGCGCACATTCCGAAACGCTCCTTCCGTAAGGAACTGTTTCGCAAATATTCTTTCGAAATGATTTGTTTCGCAAGTTTCTTTTCGTAAAGAGCTATTACGAAATAATTATTATTTATTTTTTTCGTATAACGCATTACGGAAGGTGAATTTGCGAAAGAACAACTTCCGCAATAACAACTTGAAATACGGAAGATAAAAATGCGAAATTTTCGTAAGTTTTTGTTTACGGCGAACAACCCTAGTTATTACTTTTTTTGTCACTTATAAATGCTTAAATTAAATTCAGAAATCGTTTGTTAAATTGAAATAAAAATTCACTTGTCAAATTTTTACTATTTTCCTACTTTTTCCTTATCAATTTTTTTGCTTTTATCAAAGTTGAACACATTAGCAAAATCATGAGCACCGATCATTCTAAGTAAAATAGTTTTAAAGATTCTACAAACATATTAAAATTTTGTCAGTTTTTAAAATCAAAATTTTTTTTTAAGAAACTGACTTGAATTTCTCATAATGACAGGGTATAAATGCAATTTGCTTGTACCGAGTAACAGGAGACAGTTCAAGATGACTTTGTAGGTGTCATCATGTTTTAGATGTTGTAGGTTGATAACACCTGTTTTAAAAAACAACAGAAAAATGAATGAAGAAAAATATATTATATATTATTAAATGAATTATATATACATAAAAACTAAATGCATGTATATTATACAGTTAGTTTGATCGTTTGTATTGTTATGTACTTCTTTACCATTTATTCAATCTTGTTCTTTTTTTGTGTTTTTACCTTGTAGATATCTTTACTGTGGGTGAATAATATAACAATAATAAATTATAATGATAACAGTTGAAATGGTAACACAACAATTGTATTGGTAATGCAACAGTTAATTAAAAAAAGGAAAAATGTTTCTAATAAAATTTGATAAACTATAATGTTGAACTAATAATTTATTTTTTAGTTTCCAATGATTTTGCTAATTAATAATTAATTCCGGCCGGAATACTGGCGGGAAGCAAACTCCTTTCATAGTTAGGAGTTAAATAGAAATATGGAATGATGAAAGAATTGAAATTTTGTTTTGAAAATATTTTTTGAAATAATGTAAATTATGTAAAGGAGTAGAAATAATTATTCCGGCGAAAACAGAAAAGTAAAAAGTTTATAAACATATAAAAAAAATTTTTCTATATGGTTTCTATATAATTGTTTTGTTTTTAAATTTTATTTTCATATTAAAAAAGTCAAATCAAAAATGTCATAAATGTAAAACGAGTTTGGCATTAAAACTGTTCTTATTTGCTGTTGTTGTTGTTGTTGTTGTTGTTGTTGTTGTTGTTGTTGTTGTTGTTGTTGTTGTTATTGTTGCTAAACTTTTTTTTGTTTAATACACGGTGCGGGAAACTTTTTAATAAAAGATTGTATTACAATTTTATTCGTCGAAAAAAATATAATAACCTAAGAACATCAAAAAACATACACAATTTTAATTACAGAGGTTCATTTTCAAAAATTCCTCCATTTGCTCTGATACAAGCTCTGAGACGCCGCGGGAACTGATCAATTACGGCGCGCACCATTTTTTCGTCGATTTCACTCCACGCTTTCACCAAATCGCGCTTCAACAACTCCACCGACTTGTGTGGTCTAGAACAAACCTTTGCCTCTAGAATCCCCCAGATGGCGTAGTCGAGTGGGTTCAAGTCGGGCGAATACGGCGCCCATTGCTGAAGCGACCAAAATGCCGGAAAATTGTTTTTACAAAGTTCTTGCGTTGTTCTTGCTCGATGTGCTGGCGCAGAATCTTGTTGAAAGATCCAATTATGGTTCGGATGGGTTTGTTGGGTCCAAGGCAACACTACGGCTTAAAGAATGTGGGTGACATAGTTGTTGGCGTTGATTTTGATTCCATTTTCGACAAAAATAAGTTCTGTTTTGCCCAAAAATGACACTCCGGCCCAAACCATCGCTCCAGCTGGCTTCTGGGTGCATGAAACGATGCGACCGTTTTTGTTAGCCTCAGAAGACCCTGAAGCAAGTACACGATCATTTTGGACATTGTAGGCTTGCTCAACGCTGAAGAATTTTTCGTCTGAAAAAAGAACTTTTCGTAGAAATTGAACACTGCGCTGACATAACAACCTTTGACATCTTTGTTTTCTTGTTTCGCATTTTTCGTCATCTAGATGCTTGGCTTTTTGAAGCTTTAAAGACTTGAGTTTAAGTTCTTTTTTGTCAATATGACGGACACTGTGCTCATCAATGCCTTTAGACACCACAGATTTACTGACATTTAGTAAACGCACAATTTCGATTTGACGTTTATTTTGCTGATGCAGGGAAATTATAGACGTACGAATGTTTTCACGTTCGATAGACATCTGAAAATAGAATATTTAAGAACGTTTAATACATCATTCAAGAGAGAATAGAATACAAATTCAACAATATAAAAATATTAATAAAACATTGTTTTACTCAATAAAAATTTTAAAGCAAAAAAAGGTTCCGAACTTTTCCCGCACCCTGCACAATAGCATAGTTGTTTAAATGTTCATATAAATTAGTAACAAATTTAATAAAAATGTAAATAACCGTAATAGTATATATATATATATATATATATATATATATATATATATATATATATATATATATATATATATATATATATATATATATATATAACAAAAATATAAATATATAACAAAAAAACAACTTTATATATTACAAAATGAACGGTTTCTAATAATGTTTGTGTAGCCGTGGCGCAGTGGTTAGAGCTCTGGCTCAGAACCAAGAGGTCCAAGGTTAAACTTCGGCTCCAACCCAATAAGCGACATTGGTAAGGAAGGAGGCATGAAATTCTTAGTTAAACGCTCTTTTGCGGTGCTCTGTGATAAGACCGTAAGGAAATTTGGAAGTACCCTAATAAACACTCCCATCCCCTCCCATACACAAAAATGTTATAAAAAAATACGTAAATTGACATAAAATTATGTAGTTATTTAATTATATCTGAAAAAAAAAAGTTTAAAACAAAATATAAATTTAAGGTTGAAGAAGGTTCCATATTAAATAGAAACAGATTAATGAAGCGTTCCACATTAAATGGAAAAATCTCACACCTAATATACATCCCTCTCTCAACATTATAAATTTATCTGTTTAATTTAAACTATTCAAATATTTACAAGCGACACAATGTTTGTTTTGTAAGGTAAAGTGTAGGTTTAGCTTTTATCACGAGCAGTGATTGAAGCACTTGCTTTTTTAGAAGCAAAAGATGAAGGGTTCAAAGCAAGCTCTTTTAGAGAATAATTGTATTCCATAACTTATTTAAAGATAAGTTCTTAGCAAATTCAATAATGCAGATTTTTCATTTTGGAAGAAATTTCTTCATTTTTTCAATAAAAATAAGAATTCTTCATGACATTTTTTTAACTGTAGGTATTGGTGTAGTGGTAGAGCGCTCGCTTCATAAGCGAGAGACATTAGGGTTCACTATGTCTCTCGATTCATAAGCGAGAGACATAGTGGTAGAGCGCTCGCTTCATAAGCGAGAGGTTCTGAGTTCGATCCCCACCACGTCCCTGGTAGTACCGCGCTCAACTCGTTTCTCCGCACAGCGGCCTTGTTCGTCAAGGTTCGTGTTTTGGAGTTATAGAGTTGAGAGAGGGTTATACCACAAATAAGTTGCTTCCTCGTCTGTAGTGGCCTTCTTGGAGGTGAATTAACAAAAAAAAAAAAAAAGAAGGTATTAGTTTTTATTTATGCAGTAACTATGCTACTAGTCAATGTATTTCTGAAAACATTATAAGACCGAATTCTCGCAATATGCAGTAACTATGTTACTAATGAGTGTGTATCTAAAAGCATTACGTAATTCTTTTAGATACACACTCATTAGTAACATAGTTGCTGCATGTTGCAAGAACTAGATCTTATAATGTTTTCAGAAACACGTAATTACGAGATCTAATTCTCGTAACGGGTTGACTTTCGTCAATTAAGATATGCTTTGAAGGGCTTTAAAGTATATAGACATTGTTACCACCACTCAATGGCGTAGGAGGATTATTTTAAAATCACAAATATAGCAGTTTTAGGCACTATAAGTATCTATTACAATATCGATTAGTTAGTTTATTACAATATCGATTAGTTAGTTTGCCTGAATTTACTAGTATTAAGTCATATCATACTTTATCAGTTACTTACTAAATTCCGTTATTTACACTAAATTGGAAATTGGCACAAGATGCATTAAAATTTTTTTTTTTAGCGTTTTTGAATCATTTTCACGATAATACCTTATTTTAAAAATGTTAACCAATACTAATAAAACCAATAAATGTTAACCAAATACAAATACTTGTTTGTATAATTCCATAGTTATATTTATCTGCTTTTATGCTGGAATAAGAAGCTTAACTTAACATAGTATAAAAATGACAATATTTAAAACAATGATTTTGTGTCATCTTGCCGTTTTTAACTTGGAAACACAGAACGTAGTTAATCTTTATTTGTTAAGCAACAAATTTTCACAAAGTTTAAGTCAATGTTTACTTAGTAAAAATTTAATTACGTCGAAATGAACTCAACATTATAATGAACCAAAAATAAATTCTAGTATTGACGGTCAAAGTGTCAAACTATCAAGCATTTTTCTTGGACTACTTGGAAGTTCATTTCGACGGTGAAGACGTTGATCTTTTGAATAGAAAATTATTGTTAATGAATATGATTGGTTTAAAGTTGTCACATGAACAAACTTTATTTTGCATCTGCCTTTTCCATCGCATTTATCAAAATGGCGGCAGTATCTTCTGACCGACATCGTAGCAAAGATCCTGCAGATCAGAACTTTGACTATATGTTTAAACTTCTTATTATTGGTAACTCTTCGGTCGGCAAAACAAGTTTCTTATTTAGATATTCTGACGATTCCTTTACTTCAGCCTTTGTATCAACTGTTGGGATCGATTTCAAAGTTCAGACAGTGTTTCGCAATGACAAACGAATCAAATTACAAATATGGGACACGGGTTAGTTTTTTTAATTAGAAGTGAGATTTACTTTTCTTTAGAAATTGTAAAGTAATAATTTTTTTTTAAATTTATTAGGTGTAAAAGTTGTCGGTATATTTTTTATTATTATAAACTGATAGTTAATAATACATGCCGAATATTATCTATTTTACTTGATTGTTACTCTGTTATTTTATTATTATATATGGTTATATGTAAACATATTTTTAATAGCATTCATTCAAATTCAGAAGTTACTTTAAAAATTTAAAGACTAATTTCCCTGGCTTTAATATTCTTAAATGTTACTTTTTTATAATTAAAAAAATACACTCTTAACTTATTTAAATTCGAAGAAATTAAAAAAAAAAAAAATTCTATAGATATATACTGTTCTGTTTTTGTTTTGTTGTTAGATTATCTTTATGTCATGTTAATTAAAAAAAAGCCATATCAGATTTTATTGTTAGTAAAAATAATATTAAACTTGACAAAAAATGAATATTGTTTTAATTGTATAAAATTATTGTAAATAAACATTTTGGATGTTGAATAATTTTAAACCTTGCATGACATATGCATTTAATTTTTTTAGATTTAATTAAAGATTGACTAATTTTGCATTTAACTACATTATACCTGTTTAATATAAATATTATACCATATTAGTAGACCAAAATTTAAGGAGAATCTTAATGCTTTTAAATGTGATACAAACAATACTTTTGATAATGTTTTATAGTTTTAAAATGCAAGTTAAAAAGTTTGCAGTCAAGCTTTGGGCTTACAATGAAAATATTTTTCATATAAAAAGTAATTTTTATATAGTGTGCATGATCTTTTAAAAATGCACTTTAAAATTAATTATATAATTTTACAACCAATATAAATTAACCTAGTCAAATTTTACATGTTGTTATTATTTGTATCTGTTAATTTATATCTTGTACTTTTTTAAAAGGTACACATAAAGAGTTATTTTAAGTTTTATTTATTTTTATTTCATTGTTTTTGGAATATTGGTTGCATAGAAATAAGAATACAAATAAGAAAATGCTTTCAAATCATGTTTGACAACAAACATATATATTTGATGGCAATATGTTAGCTATGTTTTACATGTTTGTTACTTTATTTTTTGTAATGATTGTATAAGATTCTTGAGTATTGACAAGATCTAGAAAAATCTTAACAATCATATATTTTTTTCATTTTATTTTGGTTAAATATATTATAATATCATAACATATATATGTATATGTATGTAGTTCCAATTTAATATTTCTTATTACCTTAGTTACATTACTGTTTACCTTTTACAAAAGCTTATTATGCTTTATAGATTATTGTTTATTCTCAGAGAATAATAATAGAACAATGTTATTACTAGTAGCAGTAGTGCAACATTTAAAGAGCATGAACATGAAAAGTAAACATGTTTACCAATAAATATAAAACAGATCTAATAATTTAGCTTTAATATGATTATATATTTTTAACATTTATGATAGCACAGCATGTCATTTTCCAGGTCACTAAAATATTTTGCAAGAATCTAAATATGCATTTATTATAAAATACATTTAGTATACCCAAATTTTGATTGCATAATATTCATTTGTAATACTATGAGGTTGTATAACTGTCTTCTTGTCTGACAAGAGCGTCTGACTATGAATTAAACAAGTTTAAATAAGTCAACATTAGTAGTTATTTTATTTAACAAACTGTAATACTAGATCTAGTTAGCTTGATTAAGATAGTCAGCTAGATAATTAATACAGATAACCCAATTATATCTAATTGACAAATAAAATGATTTTTGAATTGTAAAACACTTTTTTGTAAATAATAAATTTTGAACTGTAGTAGAGCATCAATAAATATTTTTTGGGGTGCTCATTTCAAAATGACTCATTATTTTAATGATATTTGTTAAGTATTATTAATATAATATTTTTGCCTATATGTACATAATATGGTTCACCTTATGTAAGTCATTTCATATAAAAGTTTATGATTCATTTTTAGCAATTCTTACAGTAAACTAAGTGACAAATTGATAAATGTCAAAAACATTTTTTAAGTCTTCAATTTTTATTGTTACTTTTATTTTTCTTCAATCTAAAAAAATTTGATAAGTATTGTCAGAGTTTTACATTTGATTAAACGCTTAAAAGTTTTTTGTTTTGTAGTTTTTATTTGAAAGAAGAAAAAATTGTTTATGAACTTTTTTGGGAAAATATAGTTTGTCTAGCCAAAAAATATATGTCCTTTAAAAATCTCCTTATATATTTGTATGAGCAATATATTTATTTATAAATTGTTTTTTTTTTAAGCTGGTCAAGAAAGATATCGAACTATAACGACTGCATATTATCGGGGAGCTATGGGTTTTATATTAATGTATGATGTAACAAATGAAGAATCATTTAAAGCTGTTGCTGACTGGTACGATTTTTATCTGAACCTCACATTATTTATAAAGATGTTTTTTCTCAATTCATTGTTTATAATTTTGCTTTATCTTGAATCATAAAAGTTAAGTCTTTTGTTTTAGAAGGTTCTTGCTCTTTGAGTATTACCTAATGTTTAGAAAGATCCAAAATTATTTTTTTCTTTATTTAAAAGTATTAAAAACAGTAAAAAGAATTTTTAAAATATAAAAATTAAAACAAAAAACTAAATTAAATTCTTATTTGATGCTTAAGCATACAAAAAAAAAAGAAAAAAATTAACAATTAAAAATGAGCTGAACTGAAAAAAACAAACTTCTTTTTATATAATAAATTATTTATAAAAATTATTTCGATTTGTAAAACCAACAAATAAAAATGTCAGTTTTGTCTTGATTTTCCTATTGATATTGTCATTCCTTAGAGCTTACTGTAATTAAAATCACATTTCAGTGGAAATTTAACTTGATTTTAATAAATGAAAACAATTTAATTTGTTTAAAATCATTCAAAGTAAATAATTACTTTTTAAAAAGAAAAAAAACTGTCTTCAAAAAGGTTAATTTGTTTGTGTGAGAATATATTTATTTTGAAATAGCATTTTCTTATACTTTAAACTATTTAAAATAGGAAAAGTTCTAATAAGTTTCTTACAAATGCCACAATATATGGAGTCTTATTATAAATATTTTTAAAATAGTCTGTTTCATTTTCATTGTAATATATAACATAAATAGTAACAATAGGAAAAGCAATAAAATTCAATAAATTATTTGAATGGTGAAATACATAAATGAATGTATTACACACATATAAATACATATAATAAGTGCTGAAATATATAAATGAATTAAACATATATGAAATGCATAAATAATAACATAAAGAATAAAATTTGTCCATAAATTACTTGAATGCTGTAAACATTCATATTCTGTCAAATTTACCTTTAGTGAACTTTAAGTTTTTATTCTAAAAATTCTTTTAATATCTGATATTAACAGTTTATACTGATATCAAATAGATGTTTGACAAGAATTATTGTTATCTATTATTATCCGTTATAAAATTATTGTGGTCTATTATTGAGTCTAAAAATTAGTATTCCCTAAAAAAAACCCTTTGAAAAAATTTGCTGAAGTTTCTTTAAAATTTCTGTTGTGTTTTTCTTATCATTTTTTTCATTAAATTTCATACAAAATTTTTGTTATTTTCAGAAGATGTGTAAAGTACATTTATATGTCGTCTGAACATTAAGTTTATTTAAAGTACTTATCTTTTTTTGGCTAGTTTTTCCTTACCAAATAACAAAACAAATAACAAAAATGAAATTTCTGTTGCAATGCCCTTTTTGTTTTATTTGTTAAACTCTGTCATAAGTTGTTACAAAGGTTAACACATTGTAAATATCAAATTTTCACTTTATTGATCGCAATTTAATTTAGCTGCATGGTAACACTTCAATTAATACAGCCTTTGCATTAGAAAATTGTGGGTTTTTTTGCTTTTATTCTCTTATCTTATAATACCTTGAAATTTGATAGGGCTGGTCAAGTGAAGACTTACTCATGGGATAACACTCAAGTTGTGCTTGTGGGGAACAAATGTGACATGGATGAAGAGCGTGCTGTCACTTATGAACAAGGAAAAAAGTTATCTGAGCAACTCGGTTTTCCATTTTTTGAAACATCTGCTAAAGATAACATTAATGTCAGGGCAGCTTTTGATAAACTAGTTGATGTTATATGTGATCGAATGACTGATACAATTGATACAGACCCGACTTTGATTGGTCCAAACAGACCTAATACAAAGTTCCCAAATCAGCCATCAGGTGGTGGATGCAGTTGTTAACTGACTTAAAAAGTCGTTGGAAATATAGGTTCTAATAAATTATTATTATGATAACATTTTGGTAAAAACTGAAGTTTAGGTTTTAAGATTAGCGTTATAATTTGTTAATTTTTTTAAGTTTTTCGTTTAATGTATTATATAACAGCATTATACGATTTTTATATAATTAATTTTTTTTTTTAACATTACCCAAATTATCCCACATGCTATGTCGATTTTTCAGTTAATGACATTTTACGCTGATCTGTAATCAAGTCCTATTTATATGTGAGAACGTTAGATGATTTTCATATAACTATTTTTTTTTTTTTTTTTCTTAAACTATTCAAATTATCTCACATGTTTTGTCAATTTTTCAGTTTTAAACATTTTACGCTGATCTGTAATCAAGTCCAGGATTTGTGTTTTATTATCTGTGTAACTAATAAAGATTTTTCTGTGTGTATATATGTGTATGTTTTTATAAATCCTGTTGATGTTTTTGGTTTTTTTTAGTTCTTTTGTTTGTTTTTTATTTAGTTTTTTTTGTTTGTTTTTTTGCATTAGATACGTAAATTAAGATGCTTTGTATTCCGTCATTTTGTTCACATGCACATAGTGAGAAAATAGGTGTTGTTTTTTTTTACAAATACTTTTTGATTAATCGGAAATATTTTTTTAACTATTTTTTTTAAATTAATTTTCTTGAAATAAGTTTTTATTTATTAATACATAGTATTTTCTTATCCATTTATTTTCATATAGCCTTTTTGAACACAAATTTTATTTGATTGCCATCTAACGTTGCTTAGAATTATAAATTAGAAAAGAACTCTTAACGTTTTATGGTTTACAAGTAAGGTAAAGTAAATGTTTGTAGAAGCGAGTTTTAATAAACTCAAATAATTCTTGTATGTATATATATATATAAATATAATATATTTATTGGAATATACACGGTTCGGTGCTTCATGTAGAATTCATGTAGAATCCTATTTGATAATCACGCTCATTCTTTTAAACTTTGTATTTTATTCTTATTATCAAGTTATAAAGTGAGTTATTACCCCTTTTATTAAAAATCTAGCCAATAAACTAAAGATGAGGAAATGCCTGTGTAAAAGCGCAATTTCACTTAAAATTTCTTTAAAGGTTGGGGCGCGTATATTTGTAGAGGATCATAAAGATTAATATACAAGTGTCAATGTTACCCTGTCAAGAGGTAAATCATAAAATGTTGGTTTGGTAGGTTAAAAGCGTAGCTACTTTTAGTAAAGAGGAAGGTACTCATAAAAGCGTATAGCAAAATATGTGGGGGGGGGGGGGGGAGAAGCGAAATGAGATCGTACATACTTTATGGACGACCCTTTAATAGATATATTTTTTTGTAAGTTATATTTTGCCGTGGAATAAGTATTACAACCTACATAAATTTACAAAATAAAATTAATGGCCGGAACAAGAAGAAGACATTTTTGTTTCATCCCCGAGCACCTTGTTAGAATATATATTTTTTACATTTTTTTTTCGAGAGTATAAATTGAGAAATAAAATAGATGTTTACAAATGTTAATATTAAAATAAGATCATCTTGATTAATAGGTAATACCATAAATAAATTTGATAAAACAAAAAGCAAATGAACAAATAAAGAAAGAACTAAAGAGTTTTTAAAAAAAATGCGATTAATAACAATTTATTTATTAATCTTTTTTTTTGCTCTTTCTTTAAATGTTTTACGATATTAATCGTTTTACAACTAACTATTTTAATAATATAATAGAATGATTACAAGATTAATTAAGTTCGTAAGAGGAAGAATGCGGGATCTCGTAGAAGACCTTAAGGTCTTGTCGTCGAGAACTGCTTTGTTTTTCAACTACATCGTTACATTTATTGGGTTAAATGTATATATTCTCGTCGAAAGTAAAAAAAATAAACGTAAAAGATACAACATAAGATATGTAAATATTAAGAATTGAATTCTAAAAATTTTACTTATTTTAAAAATTAAAAATATAAGATTATGTTATTGTTAAGATAAAAATATAAGATTATGTTATCGATTATGTTAAGATAAAATTATCTGTTTAAGTTTTCTTTTGAATGTGTTGTAATTCCACTCTTGTGAGAAATAGTGTAAAATCAAATCTTGAGTAAAATCAAATTTTGTTTCATAAAAACCTTTTTTTTTTAGGATTTTTTTTTTTTTTTTGTGAGTATAAATTATTAAAAAGACAAGGGGAAGTGTTAGCTTTACATTTACAGATAAAGCAAATAATATTATAGACATTAAGTTGATATACATTTCGAATATTCATTTTAAGTAAAAGAGTGGCATGAGTATAACGGTTTTTAAAGTTTATAAGACGTGCAATATGCTTCTGTTGACGATAAAAAAGTTCTAGTGTACTTTTATTCACACCACCCTAAGCAGTATTAACATAATTAATATGGCAATGAATAAATGAGTAATATAATTGAATTAAAGTATATTTATTTAAAAAAGGTCTTGATTTGTATAGCATTCCTTTACTTCTAGCAATTTTATTGTTAAGGTTGTTAACATGATTTTTTCCATGTGAGGTTTTCATCAATGTAAACACCCAAGAAATTAGTAACTTTAGCTCTCTTTATTTCAGTATTATCAATATACAAGGAAGGTATATTTGAAAGTAGATTTTTTTTTTGAAGCTGGGTAAAAAGAGATTCGTTAAGTTTTTTCGATATTTATTGATAGTTTTTTTTTGTTTTGTTTGTTATTCACCTCCTCAAGGCCGAGAAGGCCACTACAGATGAGGAGGCTACTTAATAGTGGTTATAACCCTCTCTCAACTCTACAACTCCGCAACACGAACCTTGACAAACAAGGCCGCTGTGCGGAGAAACAAGTTGAGCGTGGTACTACCAGGGGCGTGGTGGGGTTCGAACTCAGAACCTCTCGCTTATGAAGCGAACGCTTTACCACTACACCACTATCGCATTGTTTGACTTAAACCAGTCAGAAATTATAATGAGTTCACTATTCATTTTGTTGAATAATGCTGGTAAGTTATTGTCAGTTAAAAAAAGATTTGTGTCATCGGCAAACATAATTGTTGTCAAATTTAATGTTTTATAGAGATTATTAACATAAATTAGATATTTTATATGACATAAAGGATCATCAAATTTAAGTTTAAATAAATTTCATTGCTTTTTAGTTGATGTAGGGGAGAGCGGGGTTATGGCGAACGCGGGGTAACTTTGAACATGGTCAAAACATCACAATAAAAAATATATATTTGTCAATTTCTTTTACCTGCTGAGAGGAAATCTCATGCTCAGTTCCAGATGTTGCAGTAGTGTAATGAAGCTGCGATTGTTGTTCACAATAATTTGAAAGTAACTTTTTGTGATAATTTCATGCAACTTTTGTTTTGAGTAACATTCTTGTTGTTGTAGCCTACTATGGATATAAAACCACTCCTTGTGTTGTTATTGTTGCATAATATAATTTTTCTACTTAATTATTACAATTAGCATTTTTTATATTATTGTGGGTAATCACTAACACTTTTATTACAAAAAAGTGTTTGTAATTACCCACAGTGTGTTCGAAATTATAGTTTTGTAGAATTTATGTTAAACATGGAAAAATTTTATAAAGACATATTATATACCATTGGAAAGATAGTTTTAACAGCTTTTTAATGATGTATCTTGTCACTTTTTTCCAGTTGAGCATAAAAAATGGCAGATGAAAATGTGAATAGTGGATTTTTGCTAACCCGAGCAATTTTTTTATAAAACACGGATTGCGACTCCGGTATTTACCTAGGAAAGGAGCAAAAATATTTCTTTTATATATATTTATAATTTATATTATATTTTATACCTAATTTTTAAAATTTTGAAAAAATTTTTTCCCAGGACGCTCTCAACCCCCCCACCCCCTCCCCTCATCACTGCGATCCTCGTTTAAATAACCCAGTATTTATAAGAAAACACAAAATAATCCGACATCATATGTATTTTTTAAATTATATATAAATATATTTTAAATATAAAAATAATCTTTCATTTCTCAAAAGCATCAAGAAAATGTCTTTCTTCCTCTTCAATGTCTTCTTCTGGAATATTAATATTACTGTTAGTGCATGTTACGCCATGGCACTCTTTACAAGATGATGTACAATTGAATCCAGCATTTCGACAAGTACATTTATTTCCACATGGACCTTTGCAGCCGGATCTGGTAATGTATCTTGAAATATCTTGAGAACCCGCTTCTATATCTGTCATAATTGGTGCATGCATTTGATTTTGAATTACCCATCCCCAGTTCAATGGATCTAAATCAACCCCACTCAAATTTCTCCATACTTTATTTTGGTGATAAACTCTGAGTCCATGATAATATGCAACTCTTGGTGACGGTGGTAATAGAGCAGGATCGATACTTGCACGATCAGATGCAACCATTTCATTATATTTATGTTTCCTGATCTGCTGTAGATTGAAACAAAGTCAACGTTTTTAAAAAGATCCCTTGAGGTTGTGCTCCATTATGTACATGATGTATCAATAGACATAAAATATCAGTGTCATCCGAATAAATTGTGACTCAACGTTGTCAATCTCAGGCGATAGCTTAACAACACTTGTGTCTGCATCACTGGGACAACAAATAACTTTAAAATCATCGTTTTGTAACTTCAATGCTAAAAGCATGGCAAAATCATTTTTGTTTTTGTAGTTACTTAGGAATATACTTCTTTCTGCTGGGCATGGGTTGAGGTCATTGATTTCAACTGTTTGTGATATCTTACCAGATCGCTTTTGGTGGATACTATCTTTAGTGGACGACTGATAACTATCAAAAATGATTGTGTCAAGTTGTAAGTGTTGAGAAAAATCAATGTATTTCTGAAAAATGTCACTAAATATATAATTTTTTTTCCAATTGCAGCACCACAATAATGCACCCCCATCAGCAATCTTGATTGATACATATTCTTTTACTGGTGATACATTATTGAGTATGAATATTTTCAATGTTGACTTTTGTGCTGATCTTATGACACCTCCTAAATAATGATGTTGGATACGGTGATAAATCATATTGAAAGTAACTCTCCACTTCATTCTCTGGCTTTCTTTCAACAACAACAATCATTCTTAGAAAAAGTGTTAATGGGTCAATTGTAATAATTCGTCTTGAATAGACACGCAGGAGTATAAGCTCTGGAGTGTTGTTATTTGATTTTTTTTGTTTGAAAGAGTAATTTGTGTAGGTTTTACCATTCAACTCTTTGTGTATTGATGCTCAACCAAACCTGAGTTCAAACTAACAAGTTGATCTCCAACCATGAATGGGTTATGAGCGAAAAACCATGATTGTATTTTTTAAAGTCGTCACTATCACGTTTCATTCTTCCAGGATACATTTCTTAATGTTTGTCAGCAGATTTATGCGGAGATGTTAGAGCGCTCATCGCATCACTTACTTCTGCGCATAGATGCAATGTTTTCGTCCAAACCCTCAACACATTTTCAGTCAAGCCTTTACCAATAACTCCACCTCTACCTGTCAATGACTTCAGACAAAGAGTCTGTTTAACTGTTAGATCAGTCCATATCCCTGACCATTTTTTTTCGGTTCTTCTAACAGTGTGATTACCTGCCATGTATTGTGCGTAAATTAGAGGGTGTTCTATTTGTAAGACATCAACGGTCTGAAGCTAAAGTCTGCACGATTTTGCATAGTTATTGTGACCTGTTGCAGCAAAAAGATTGAGCATGCACTTTGTTGCAGAAATATGTAATGACCAGTTACTTGTTCTCTCTGCTCTAATAAACTCTTGGACCACAGTTACGTATTGTACATAATGTAACCATAAAGACGATGTTCGTGAATTTAATGAAAAATAGTCTTTTTTCTCTGTAAACCAGTTTAGCAATCCAACTGCCAGATTATTACTTTCTAGAACAAAAGAGTTTTCTGAATCATACATTTCTGAAAAAATTTTTTGCTCACTATCATTCAAATCATCCCAAAAATTCTTTAATATCAGTAAATTTATTGCTGATGCACATAAAAAATGTCCTCGTATAGCGCGTGAAAAGGCTTTTCCTGATTGCATGTGTCCTACTGTTAAAGGGGCATAGACTGTTTCGAGAGCGCTTCTCAAACCACTTCCTTCATACATCCAATTGAACCTAGAAAACTCATAAGTTGATGGAAATTTCCAAGACGAACAAATATATCTAAGTTTTTGTAGAGACTATTTTGTATGCTTTTATGTAAAGCTGCTGATCAAATGTTATGGATGGCATTGTAACATTCACTTTTTTGGAGTGATCAATGATGAAGCAAAGTAGTGATTATAGGGCTGTCAAATCAGTGGCGTGTAAATCAATCACAGATAGTATAGCAATGTTAGATTTCTGTTTTACAATATTATTCGTTGCAGAACTCATGTAGCCAGACCAACTTGGACATGTATTTTTGAAAAGGTAGCCAATGTTCCATAGAAGATCAATAAAACGAGCTTGAATTTTTTCCTAAATTAAATAAAACAATTAGTTTTCAAACTTTGTAAAGATAAATATTTTTTTTAAACTGTAGTATGTATGACAAACCTGAATGACTGGTTTGAATATTGTTTTTGTTAATGAAGGTATGTCAGGTATGTAGTACTGCCTAATCATAATCCCATTGTTTGACTTGATATTTGACCATAATTCCTTTTTATCTCTTGGAAGTTTATTTCTTTTGAACGAAACATCTGTGAATTTTCCATTTGCAATTGAAATTGACCCAAGTCCATGGTGCGTATTTTTTCCATCAACAGTACCAATGTCATGGTCTGTGTTGTCAGCAACAAATTGAAGAAAGGAGGTTCCCTCTCCGGAGATGATCTTGTTCGGATTCTGGGGATTCTGATAAAAATAAATAATACGCATATTTATTATTATACAAGTAAATACTATAAATATCAGCACTTTAATGAAATAAAACTTACCTCGTCATAACTAACACCAAACCCCAATTTTGATAGCAGTATGTTCAGCCATTTTGATGAAAGACGGTTATCGACAGCGTTGCTGTCGATAACCGTCTAAACTGCAGTCCATAAGTCCAAACTGCAATGGCATAATAGATCTGGGACGTGTTCCAAAAAATAAAACTTGTGATATTGAAACCTGTTTTAAAGGTGCTTGAACTAGTTCATTAATAATTGATTTTAATAATTTTTAATAATTGAGTTACTCGTATCACATATATTAAACTAGTTAAATTAATTCAAAAAAAACAAATATAAAAATTTTATTTCTAAAAACAAGATTTTAAATTACTGGTATTTACGTCGGAAACAAAAACTCTTTGTATTTGGGAATGAAAAATCAAAAGAACAGAATTGTCTTTGAGATTTAAAATATGCTTAGTAGATTTTTTAATAATTGAATAATTGATTGAATTTTAAACAGTTTTTAATAATTGAGGTACATGGGTTTCTTCAATGTTTAGTATGTCGCCTTTGGAAGGATATGCGTTGGAATTGTGGTCATGATTCGTTATGAAAATTTTCAAAAGTTTTGCAACTGTTAAAACAACACGCTCTCTCTCCTCGTTTACATTTGTGTTTTTTTCTTGGTACCATTTTTCACATAAGATGTCTCTAACACTGTCCAACAAAATTATATTGCTTCTGCCTTCTCTTTTGACGAAGCGTAAAGACTCAACGTACATTTCCTTTAATTTGATTTTGGTCATTTTTATTGAATAAACGTCATCATTGATTGACATTATTTTCGAATGAAATTCTGACAACGTGTACAACTCTATGTCACTTTCTAATAATTCACATAGAGTATTGAATGATGTCATTTTGTTACTGCAAGTAGGACGTCCAGATGTTGAATATTTTGGTAAAGGGTTCTCGAAGCTGGCTCTACATGACACGTGATATCTGCCTTCTGCTGCTACTAGATCATTCACACTGATTAAACGTGCTTCTATAGTTTTAGCTAGTTGGTTTTCTCTATTGCGGCATATTTCAATGGTGGAAGAATGTATAGCTGATTTTTTTGTACGTACTTCTTCAAATTTATTGCGATTTGGATTTTTTCTGTCATAGATACAATCACCGCCACAATAAAAATATTGTTTTTTAAAATCAAATAGTTCCATTTTGGCTCTAGTAATACGCTCTGTCTCGATTTTCATTGATCTTTTTCAAGAGCGATTTAAAAAAAAACTCCTACAGGATAAATGGATATAAGTGTTTACCTTTGTTCTTTTGTTCAGTTTGAGCTTATCAACTAATGTATCTAAATTAAGCTTCACAGCATGCTCTACGATAGCAGTGAGGGGATGTCTTTTCTTGCTATAATCAGAATACTTCAAACCTACATGGTTCAAAGGATCGTGTATTTTTACACCTTCTCCGCATTTAACTCATAACGTTGTTCCATTGGATATGTCAATTTAAATTTCACCTTCCATTATTCCCGCTTAGCTGGTCACCAATACCCTCCCCTTGTATTTTAGATGATTCTATTTTATTTATCTATTTTAAACACTTGAAACAATATAAATCAAAATCTGTGTGTTACACCGTTTGATTTAATTTTAAACTGATAAAGTGGATATTTTTCTTGGCAACAATGTTTGGAAAGTTTTCCCACAAAAGTGGTCCGCGATTCTGTTTGCAAACTGCAAACTGTTGCAAACAGTTTTAATAACTTTTTTATCTAGCAATATTTATATTTACCTAGCAAACAAAAGCAATTTATATTTATCTAGCAAACAAAATAACACTAGGAAAAAAAAAAATTAAATCATATCTAAAAGAAGTGGACTATGCCATGAATGAGCTTGAGGTATTGCCTGATGAACTTCGGTTTGCTTTTATTATGATAAAACCAAACAAAAGCGCAGGTCTTGATGACATAAGCCCTGGAGTTGTTAAAGAAGTTTTTGATATTATTAAATACCCCTTACTTATCATTTTTAATCTTTCATTTAAAAATGGAGTTTTTCGTGATCTCTTGAAACTAGCTAGAGTGGTTCCAATATTTAAAGATGGTGATATCTCAAAGTTATCTAATCATAGACCTATTTCAATACTCCCATGTTTTTCTAAAATTCTAGAGCGAATAATGTATAATAGGCTTTACAACTATCTCACAGCTCACAAAGTTCTAAAAAGTAAACGGACGGATTTAGAAAAGGGTACTCGACATAACATGCAGTAATTAAATTAGTTAAAGAAATGCTAATGGGTTTGAAAACAACCAATATACTGTTGGAGTGTTTATTGACCTATCAAAGGCCTTTGATACTGTGGACCATGATATTCTTCTTTACAAACTTAAAAGTTATGGAGTCAAAAGTAATAATTTTCAATAGTTTTGTTCTTATCTAAAAATCGCAAGCAATTTGTATCTTATGACAAAACCTACACTAAAGAATAAAATAAAAACAATAAAGGTCCTAGAATAGATCCACAGGAATCTATTCTTGTGCCTTTATTATTTATTGTTTATATCAACGATATTTACTTATTATCTAGCAAAATTCAATCTTTTTGCAGACGACATTTAAGTTTTTTATACTCACTCTAACATCAAGACAATTTTTACCACAATGAATTGTGAACTTGATAACCTTAATGAATGGTTTAAAGCCAACAAACTCTCTCTGAACCGGACCAAAAGGAAATATAGGGGAAAGGCGCCTATGATGGCATACTTAACTTTGAAGCTTCATTATTCAGTATCCTGTAGACCATGAACAAAAGTTTTGTTATGGATACATTCTTTGTTACATGTAGAACAATAATTACCCCAAGAGTTTTTACCAGTTTTATTTTTATATTAGTTATTTTTATTTTAAAAAAAAGCACAAGTATGCCATCATAGGCAACTATGATGGCATAGGGGAGGATGGGACTAGTTAGCATCAGGGTAACTTGACAATTTCATTTGACTTTAGAGTCTTCTCTCAGAAATGCCAGAAATTACGCGTAATCATCCTAATTAACCCTTTCGTGCTACACAGCAGCAGTGTAGAATTTCGCGCATGCGCACAAGGGATATTGCGTTTTATGTGTTTTTTGAACCAAAAATTTTTTAGTGAAGCAAAAATTCCTTTTTACTTCACTAACAAATACGTTGTTTTTATGAAAGAAAAAAGGTTTTCTCAACTCGTCAATATTGCAACACACCTAACTCGTCAGTATGCCATCATAGGAAGAAGTCGTCATTTTCATTTAAACAAGATATGTCTGCCTTGTTCAAAAGATAAAATTAAAATAAGCAATCTAATAAATGCACAAAACTTGGAAATAAAATGCATGAAAATTTCATTTCTGCACAGTTGATAATAAAGTCACAATCTTAAATATTTAAAGGGATTAAAAATACAACAGCACATCCCAGCACATCCCAAAATTTTTGTTGATTATAAAAGCAAAATTTGTGCGTAAAGGACGTATTTTAACTGTAAAATTAATGTAAAGTCAGTATAGACATGTTGGTCTAATCACTTTTTTGCCACAACCAATATTTATGAATATATAACCGGTATGCCATCATTGGCGCTATGCCATCATAGGCGCCTTTCCCCTACTCTCTTTCCTAAATCTTCTAAATCTGACACGTTGCCCTTAAAACTCCCGGATATTTCAATACAAAAAACCAAGTTGCAACGGACATTTTAATTGTTAAATTCTTAGGCGTTTTAATCGATGAGCAAATAAGTTGGAAAGAGCATATTAATCTAATAGAAAATAAAATTTCAAAAAGGATTGGAATTGTGTATAAAAATATATATTTATGTTAAATAAAAACTGTTTAAAATTTACTTTTCATTTATTCATAACTATATTAGTTATTGTAACATTGCATGGGCAAGAACTTATCCGTCAAGACTAATGTGTATCTTTAAAAAACAAAAACAAGCAAGCCGCCTTGTATTGAATGCTAATAAATACACCAGTGCCAATCCAGTACTGCACAGTGGGACAAAATCGATTTTTTTGTGCAAAAATTATTATCGTAGTTTTTTTATTAGAATAGCTATACTTATATATAAAATGCATAAATAAAGTAATAAACATGTAGTTATATAATATAAAAAAAATATTAAAAAAATTAAATTTTGGTGAAAAATACCAAATATTTTTAATGGACAAGACTATATAATTTAAAAAAAAATATTAAAAAAATCAAATTTTTTTTAGACACTTTTTTTAGACACTTAGACAAAGACAACTTTTATCAGTGTAAACATTAAAAATATTACTTTTCAATGCATGTATTTGTCATAAAATAACTTTTTTAGATTTATATTTACAGAACTTATATATTATAACAGTAATAAAAGATTTTGTAGGTATTCTTTGTGTACAAAACATCTTTTTTAAATGTTCAGTATTTCTCATCAACTGATCATTAACCGAAGACCAATGTTTTGTTACAACTTTTTTTATTTCAAAAAGTAGCAAAATATTTATGTTGCATGGCTATTTACATACATTTAGCATGAGATTTACATAGTCAAATGTTTGAAGGATATTGGGGGATAGTTTATCTGATACTTAATAGTAAAGGTTAGTAGCAAAAAAAAAAATCGAAAACTGTCTGTTTTCGATGCATAAAAACTGATGATTACACTTACGTTAAATTGTTTTTAAAAGTCTGAGCGAAAAAAACATTGTTAATTAATATAATATATTTTAAAATTTAAAACAATAGCAGCGTAAGAAAGTTGATAAATAAAAAAATGCAAAATAGCGTTTTGGAACTCATGTCAAATTAACGTGTAAATAACCGCATAAAATTACGCTTAAATTAATATTTAATGTTTTTTTAACTAGATATTTCCTCTAAAAAACATGCCTTCACCATTATGACAAACTTTCACCGTGCTATACCGACATTGATTTTTTGGTATATTGGCACACTGCTGTCCCACTGTGCACTGCTCAGAAAGCTTGGAGTGCTGAATGTTTACCAATTAAATATTTATAATATTCTCTTATTCATGTTTAGATTAAAATATCTTATGCTGCCTAATATTTTTGAATACCTTTTTTGTTTATTTATCAAAACGATGTGTCATAATAACTACATCCTGAACAGGATATTCGAAGACTACTGTAACAAAATCATTAAAAAGTTTAGAGAAACTTGCTTCTTTGAGGATAAAAAGAAAAGTGGTAGACTTCCTAAGTTAACAAAAGATGACAATAAATATTTAAAACCCTTTCTTTAAGAAATAGAAAAATAGCATCAACCGAGTTGGCAAAGGACATTAACACAGCAACTGGGAAACATGTCAGCTCTTCTTGTATTCGACGACACCTACTCAAATCGGGATTAAGAGGGTGTGTTGCAATTCGAAAACCATTACTACGGCGTGACAATAAAGAAAAACGACTTAAATGTGCGAAAAAGCACAAAGATTAGGCCCAGCAAATATTTAATCGGGCTCTGTACACCGATGAGTCAAAATTCGAAATTTTTGGAACGAAAAGATGCCAATATTTTCGAAGATGAATTGGAAAAGCCTATCAGCCCGAGTGTTTAAACCCTACTATTAAACACGGAGGAGACTCTTCGCAAGTTTGGGGCTGTTTATATTCATCTGGAGTAAGTGGTTTGATCAAAATAATGGGGCGACTCACCGGGGAACGATATCCTAAGGCACCATGCTGTATCATCTGGAATAAGACTAATAATTCATAATTTTATTCTGCAGCATAATAACCCAAAATATTGTTCCCGATTGACAAAAAATTATTTAAATAAAATGGTAGAGGAAGGAGTACTGGAATTGATGACCTGGCCTCCACAGAGTCCAGATTTGAATATAATCGAGCATACTTGGGATTATCTGGACAGAAAGAAGGTCGAACATGCTGGGGGGCGCGCCCCCCCCCCCCCCCCCGAAATGCTGAAGAATGTTTTGAAGTACCTCAAAGAGAATGGCACAACATACCCCAGAATTTTATAACTAATTTGTATGAATCTATTCCCCGGCGAATATCGGATGTGATTAAGGCAAAAGAAAGACAGTAGATATTAAGAGTTTTTTATGAAGTTTGGCATTTAAAAGTTTGTAATTGTTCCGTATTTTGTGTGAAATACTTGTGTTTTAATAAGTTTATAATATAGAACTACAAACTTAAATATTAAAGAAAAATTCTCCGGGATTTTTTGAAAAAATGTAAGTGATCTAAAACATATTCACAGTACTGTGTATATAGATATATATATATATATATATATATATATATATATATATATATATATATATATATATATATATATATATATATATATATATATATATATATATATATACAGTATCGGGCAAAACGAGTGCAACCAAATAATGCTAATTTAGTTTCTTTATATAAAAGTGCTGCATTTTTTCAATTTAAAGAAATAACTATGTAACTGTTTAGAGACAAAGCTCTTCAAGTTTTATTTATCACAAAGTTCATTATTTGTACACGAAAATTAATAAATTAATCAAAAGTATTAAAAAAAGTTGATTTCCTTCTGGACAAAACAAGTGCAACTCGACAAAATGTTGACCAAGCTGTATTTCGCTATCAATATTTCGTGGCGAATCCTTTGTTGTCGATCAGAGCCTTGCATCTTCGAGGCATAAATTTGATCAGGTGATCAATGAAACTTTGTGGAATCGCTGCCCAGGTCTTTTGGATTTGTTCAAACAGTTGATCCTTATTACGAACACCTTCACGATTAATTCTGCGGTTGACGATCTCCCACAGGTTCTCGATAGGGTTGAGATCCGGAGATTGAGGCGGCCAATCCATCACCGATAGGTGGTTGTCTTGAAACCACTGCTTGACTACTTTTGCAGTGTGTTTCGGATCGTTGTCTTGCTGAAAAACCCATTTTATTGGCATATTCCATTCAGCATGGAGGTAACATAACATCTTTCAGGATATTTTTATACATGAAACGGTCCATTATTCCATCGTTTCGATGTATTGGACCTAGACCGTTAGCAGAAAAATACCCCCAGACCATTACATTGCCTCCACCATGCTTCACGGTCTTATGGCAGTAACGTAAATCGAGGCGTTTTCCGGCCGGTCGACGTACACGGCAAATGCCGTCGCTCTAAATGATGTTGAACTTCGATTCATCACTGAACAGGACAGTTCGCCATTTCTGCACATTCCAGTCGATATGAGATGTAGCAAACAGGAGTCTTTTCTTCTGGCTTTTTAGTGAAATCAGCGGTTTCTTTGCAGGGCGTCGAGAAAACAATCCGGCTTCAACAGCACGTCGTCTGATTGTTCGGTCCGATACAGGCAGCTCTAATTGCTTTTGTATCTCGACTGATGATATCCAGGGATCCTTCTTGACGGATCTGACGATCATAGAACCCTCTCTAGAAGTGGTGGAACGCGGTCTTCCACCTTTGTTATCTGCTGCCAACTTCCCTGTAGAATGATATTTGGAACATAGTCTTGATACGGTCCATTTTTTCACGCGATATTTATCACAAATACTTTTTTGTGACATTCCACTTACGTAATCGTCAATAATTTTCTTTCTTAGTTCCAATCCAAGACTGTCGGGAGCCATTTTTGCACTTGAAGTCATAAAGATAATAAAAATAAATAATCACGCTTCTCAAGGCTTACCGTGTTACATTTACCTTGTGATGATACAATAATGCTCTGTGGAACACAACGTATTGGTTGGATGTGGACTGTATTGATGTAATGAAACACTTGTTGTATTTCACTTCTTGTATTGATGTTCTTCGATAAAACACTTTGATAAAACTCACTTCGATAAACTGTCTTGATAATACTGACTGATTGATTTCCATATACTGACTGAATTACATGTCTCTTATATAGTAAAATGAACCTGTTCTGGAAGATTCTAGATGCTTCTTTTCGATGCTTCTGAATGTTTCTGGATATTTCTGGATGCTTCTTATGGAAACTTTTGTAAACTTCCTTTAATTATTAAAAAACTTCTGTGACATTGACACGGACCAGACTTAAGAAAATGAAACAAACCAAAAAAGTTGTACTTGTTTTGTCCGCTGCAAAAAAGCACTTGTCAACGAAATTCTGCCTGTGTGCTGTCACCTGATTGCTCATGTCATGCTATGACTCCAGACTCCTGAACTGTTTGCTGTGGTAGTATAGTTCGTTTCGTTTTTAAGACATGTAAAATTAGGAACACTTTTTAGCATTGTTCGATGTTGATTGCAAATGTTTTGTCCAATACTGTATATATATATATATATATATATATATATATATATATATATATATATGTATATATATATATGTATATATATATATGTATATATATATATGTATATATATATATGTATATATATATAAATAAATTTATATACACACATATTCGCTATAAAAACAATGTTTTAACAGTTTATCAAACTTCAAATATGTAACAGAAGGGCGTTTAAAGAATAAACCCTTTTATTCATCTATGTGCTAAAATGAGAGAGAGAGAGAGAGAGTAAAGGTACCACAAACCGGATACTCTTCACAAAAAGCAAAATAACTTTTTTAAATAATAAAAACTTTTAGGATTTTTTTCATCTGGAATAAAGTTGTTTATTATAGCAATAATTAAAGTGGAAAAAAAGATTTTTTTTCCCATATAAAATATTGGAAAATTGTCTCTAAAAGCGGACAGTTCTAAAGTTGATACGTTGATTTTGGTATGTGGTAAAGCTCAACTCGCCATTTTCAATGCGCATTTTATTGTGTCCTCAGCGTAAGGCTTCTCGTTAGTTTTATTTTTTGCCATTTTAAGTTCATTAAATTTAATTTAGTTACAGATTAATAGAGATTATGAAATTAGCAGAAAATTTTCAACAAAAATACTTTCTTCATTAAATTTTTAAATCTTTTATGCTAAAAACTTTATTTCCAAAAAAATATTTGCTTTTTAGGGTTAGATTTTGATTGAACATAAATATTTTATTAAAGTAATAATTTTAATATATATCCATTAATATTTATATACAGTACAATCTCTCTAATTCGAATTTCCTTAATTCGAAAACCTGCATAACTCGATTAAATGCTAAGTCACCATGAAATGCGTTTAAGAAAAATCAACTTTCTATAATTCGAAAATTTCTCTAATTCAAACTTTTATTTTCCCCCATAAAATTCGAATTAGAGAGATTTGACTGTATTTCCGCTTAATGACGTATGGTACGAAATCTAAAAATGTTTTGAAATAAATATTTCGCTTTAAATTAACATCATCCAGTAAAGAAAACAATAGGAAAATGTAAAGCTAAAAAAATTAAAACTAATCAAACGTTAAGAACTACGCGACTCGTTTACCTGAAAAGAAGAAATAATAAGTGGACTTTTCTTTTTTATGTAGGAATGATTAATTATTTCCAATTTCATAACATTTTCTTCAATGATGAATGTTAAAACTTGACGATGACATCACTCGATATGCTGTTATTTATAACCAAATTTAAACTCAAAACCAAATTGAATAATGATATTTAAAATTATGATCAAGAAAGTATGTTTAACCTCAGACCAAAATTAAAAATACTAAAAATTAAAGTAGAATATACAATATATTGTTTTTCTTAAGAAAATTTCTTTTTTTTTAATCCAGAAAACATAATTCTTTGTTTATATCAAAATTAGGCTTGCGTAATGTCTGGTAAGATGTTGAGTAGTGTCTGGTATGATTAAAAAATAACTTTGATGAGCTGTTTCTCAAAAAATTCAACCAATTCTTGTATTTTCTTTAAAGAAACTTTTCAAGTCCTAAACAATGGGAGAAATAAATGTTATAATCAGTGCATCTTATAGTATTGATTATTCTCGGACTCGAATTTTTTGACTTCTTCTTTCATTGATTCTTTTATTCGTTGTATTTCAGCAGACTCGTTGCATTCCTAGAAAACCCTCAAGATGTAAACATCCGAGATATGATTTCACGCAACCAAAAATGATAAAAGTTTAAAACAAAAATAATAAAATTATTAAGAGAAACAAAAAAAGACGTACAACAGGAATATCGTCTAATCCTTCGTGAGGTTCTAAACATAAAAAAAACATGAATTTTTTCATCTCATTTCTCTTTTAATTATAATAGTATCAACACTTATTAACCAATTCTAAAGGTGAAGTCCTTTGTATTCAGAAATCTCTAAACAAATTTGTAACAAATTTCTAAAGTTTTTCATAAAAAGTTAAATAAAAAAACATTAAAAAAAAAACAAAAAACTTTTTGCTTATCAAAAAACGCAAGACACCAGTTTGCTTACCAAAAAACACCAGACACCATTTTGCTTATCAAAATAAGAGCGTTTAATAATTGTTTAACTACTTTACAAAATACGGATTTATAAAATTCTCTAAATAGTTTTTTTGTTTTGTTAAAAGAAACAAAATTTCTTACCTATCTTTATAGGATCCGGATTATCAATGCCAAACTGAAAATCAATATTTCAGGAATTAATAAAAAAAATCAAAACTCCTCATACATTACTTTTTCTTCATGCTGAAATGCTTCACAAAATTCCTACACCCTTCCCTCCCTCCCTGACAAAATACAGTTGGAATTTAATTGAGAGATTGGAATCTAAACAAATAAAAACAAAAATTGAAACAATAAAAGAGTATAAAATATCTTTTGCAATAAAAACCTTTCAGCTTAAATTTGGCAAAAAGACAAAATGAAATTTGTAAATTAAATAATAACTTACCCTGACTTAATGTCTTTTGTGATGTCTATAATTAAAAAATTACTTTTGAGACAAATAATTTAAGTTTTTATTAAATAAATAAAGTTTTAATATTTAAAAATATTTTAAAAATTTTTTCTATAATTTCTTGTACTGCTCTATTATATGCTTTTAAAGACGACAGCAAAAAATTGTAATGAGTAAATAGTAAATAGTTACATAATGTTCAGATACGTAATATTTAATGTTGAAGAATTTCATTCAAAAAGGTTGATATATAAACCATTCCACTAAAGCCATTTCTCTAAAACACTCTATTGCCAAGGAATTATTTAACAAACAAAAGTAAAAAAAAAACAATTACAAACATGTTGTATATACATTATATATTACAAAAGTTAACTTACAGACGATGAAGAGGTATTCCATGCAGGTCGAGGTCCCCTAATATAAAAATGCACAGGTAGATTGTATGTAACTGAATTGATTTTTTACCAACACTTTATGAAGTAAAAACATCAATAAATCTGCTGTAATAACAACTTGCTTCTTATAGGTGCAAGCTACCTCTTGTAGCTACCTCTTGTAGTAAGCAGAAATTTATAGCAATAAACATAAACACTTTCAACAATAATAAAAAAAATGTAAAGAAAAAATCAAAAAGGATTAAACAGTAAATTTAGGAAATAAATAAATTTAAAGTAATTTACATTTGCATAGAAGAAGGTCCAATTGGACCAACTCCCATCAATGAAGTATTATTCATTTGTGCCATGTGTCCATAAGTCTAAAAATTTAAAAATTGTAGAACTTTAGCTGATATAAAAATCAACCATAAAATAAGAAAACAATTTAACATTTAGAATAAAAAAATAAATAAAAATTCAATATATTTTACTAGATATAATAAAATGGAGGGGGAAGGAAGCAGAATAAGAGATAGGAGGGGATTAACTATATAGCGATAGAGGTGTAAATGAAAAGCGCATATATATAAAAAAAGTGAGGCTCTCAGCCTTCATAAGTTAAATGCAGTAAACAACAACAAAATTTATTTTCTACAGAAATGTAACAGTTTTTTTTATATTTGAAAATTTTATTAATTTATAGAATATCTCAAGAAGGCATGGTCTGACAATATATTTATATTTTTTTGTCTATAAAGTTCACTATCCTTAATAAATTTTTATATCAGCCAGATTTTGAAAAGTCATTATTTGTTGTTTTGTGTGTTCTGTGTTACCTTTACAGTTTAGGGTAACAAAAAAACATTTTAAAAGTACATGGAAAAATGGCAAGCATGATTTATCTACTATAAATTTAAGCATATTCAGCTTAAGTAACTTAAGCCACTCAAAATTATCATTATTATGAGGAGAAGAAATTTAATTGTTTACATTTAATAGTATTTAGCAGGGATGCGGAGTCCCAAAAGGTCTCCGGCTTTATATCTCTACTTTCTCCAAGTCTGTAGTGTCCAGAAGCTCTGAACATGTTTGTTTACTTATTATCTGCTATAATAAAAAAATTCATCAGATTTAATGACTTGAAACTTATTATTATTAAGCCCAGAGTCCTGGAGTCCCGGAGTCCTTGCCGCCATTATACCTAAGAACTCCGGGCTCAAAAAACAATTGTTCCTCTAACCTAAAAGTCTTAATTTTTTTCCTATTAGTAGTCCATAAACTTATTTATATTTTTAGAGCTCCTGGATACCAAAAACTAGGATAAAGTAATCTTTTTGTGACTTTCAAATCTGGAGTCCTTTTTGGGACTCCGCATCCCTGGTATTTAGGCACCACTCCTAATTAGAAATTTCAGACTGTCCCACTTCTCCCGCGTCCACTTCTCCCCACTCTCCCCTACTTTTTGAAGCACAATACCTAGCAAAATATTTGAATATTTAAAATTTTGAAATTTTTAATTTGAAATTTTAAAACTACTAACATTTAATAGAAATTATGTTCTGATGTTTTAAACATATCTTTTAGCAAAGTAACTTGCTGCAAAGTTTTTAGGCTTTGAAAAAAGTAGAGCTTATGTAGAATTGTCAATTCCCTGTGTATATTAAATCCATTATTCAAAGCTGGAAAGTCAGACTCTAGATACTAAGCAGATTTTCTCAGTTTTGATAACTGATTTGGAAAATTAACAAATAGCTTCAAAACAGACATTCTGAGGCTCAAAAAAAAGCTAAAAGAAAAAACAACAACAAAGAAATTCAGAATATTTCACATAAAAAGATTATCTAAAAACAAATTATTCAACTAATTATCAAGATTAGGTTGAGACCTTTCCATAACTTTTTAAAGCTGTAAAGAGTTTTGAACTAGTCAGTCCATCATTTTGAACTAGCCAGTATATCATTTTGATGAAACAGTTAATCATGTTTCAATTTCAAAATCAACAAAAGGTGGAAATGACAGAAAATAACTAAAAATAATAGCAATAATAATAACAGTAATTAAAAAAAAAAAATAATATCAATATAAAAAATGTTGATAGCATTTTTAGCAAAAATATTTCACAACCTCCTCTAAACTTTTTTGATCAACTTGGCATTCTGATAAATTTTATTGCAAAAGATCCAGAGTTGTGATTAAGTTTACTCTATTACAAAAATTAGATACTGTGAAAAATCTTATGCTATATTAAGGCAGGTGAGGAAAGGGGAGGCAAAGGTGAGACTCTTTAGGCTGTGATAAAGGTCTCTTATATAGAAAGAAAACTCTAATATAAAAACCCCAAATTTAGATCGGGTGAAATCTTTAAAAAACAAATTAAAATATACTCACATGAGGAACTGATGGCATTCCATTGTTAAAACCGCGCATAGCATTCATCATTGTAGCTGCTGGAAGCACAAATTATCAAATAACTATTAAACATTACAAACTCAATGTCTGTTACATGTAATACATGTATTTTAACATCATATCATTTACTTGATTAGTAACCTAATTAATAATAACTGCTAATAATTAAATAGTTAAATAAAATTAAAAAAAGTACACAAATGGCAACCATAAAGCTGACCAACTATAACTAAATACTATATTTCCAGTGCCAATTTCTTTATTTGACATGATAAAGCAATAAACAATTTCTTTATTTGGCATGATAAACAAATAAACATCAGGCATGATAAACCAAAGTATTTTTTAAAAATGGTCATATGACATAATCTTTTCCATGATCTATCTAGCTAAATATTTAACAATCATTGCAAAATGAAGTAAAATTAAATACACACAGTTGGACATAAGAACCTAAATATTTTTGTAAATGCAAACAGTTGAACATAACAACCTAGAGGTTATTGTATAAACATAGTTGGGCGTAACAACCTAAAAGTTTCTGTAAATTAAGATGAAAAATTCTGAAATTTGCTAACTTCAAACTATTTAAGAATTAGTATATAAATATACTCTATATAATGAAAATTGAGTATAAAACCATATAGAAAACAATACTTTTACTAGAAGTAAATAAATTATTTACTTGCTGTGTTGAACATATGCTCACTGAGTAGTTAATCACTTAGCAGCAAGTTTAATAACTCCATTTTTTTTTAAAGTTCAACACTGATTTCATAAGTTGAACATCAAATGGCAAATCAAATTACTACTGTGAAATCTGATATAATTGTTAGCAAGTTATTCATAAAACCCAAAATGTCTTAACATACAGATGTGATAAAAGATAAATGCCTTAAGAAACAGAATGTCCTGTGTTAGAATTAGGACATATATGAGCAAATAAATAAGAGGATTTGATTAAAAAAGCTCTAAATGCAATCTCCTATCACTATTCCTAATCACTGCTTCAAAAACACCTTTAAGCTCTGATTAGGTATCTATTTCCTTTTCTTTTTCAAGTATTTTTAAACAACCAATATTAGTTGTTTAAGAAATATTAATAATTATATATTAATAAACAGCAAATATTTGGACTTTGGCTCTAAATAATAGCAAAAGTTTCAATTATGGTAGAAGCTTAAAAGAAAAAAGCTCAAATGTATATAGATAAGTAAGCTTATTTTAGGTCACTTGAGAATTTTAAGGAACAACCAATGAAAGTAAGCTAAAGTAAAACTAGGAATGTTATTTAAATTTGGTACTAAAAAAAAGCTATAATTATATATATCTGATTCGGAGAACTTTCCATAACTCCATAACTTAAGTATTCTCCATAAGCTCTCTTCTTACTGCGTATCAGGTAACATCTTTAAATCTTATTTGATAATGAATGTACCCAACATCTTTGTTATTGGTACTTTTCTGCAATAATTTAGCTCAAAGGTAACACCCTAGCTAACAAATCTCTCTTTGAGTTAAATTCCTAATTTCATTTGTTATAAACAATTACGACAAATAATATTGTTCCATCACCAATAATAAAAACAAACTTCAATTAAAAAAACTAAAAAATACTTTAACATTTAGCTCCATACCGAGTTTATAATAAACTCATTTAAATTAATCTAATTTATATAAAAAAATTATTAAACTCCACTAGATTTTTAAGTAAAAATTTGAATATTTTTAAATAATCAGAAAAATAAAAAATATTTTTAAAAAGATTATATTACTAATAATTTTTTATATTCATTTTCTTAATACATTTAGTAAAAAATACATACATAACTATAAGGAAGCAACCAGGTTTGAAATTTAACTTGGGCCGGGTTTGATAAAATATAGCCGGGGCCGGGCTTGTGACCAGGGCTGCATAAACATTTATACATTTTAAAGTATATTTATAATTCAAAATTCATGTTATATTTTGTATAAACATCATTATGATAAACATGATCATCATAATCATCTTTGCCATCATCATCATCATGACCATCATCATCATCATCATGGCCATCATCATCATCATGACCATCATCATCAGGCCTTCCTTATTTATTCTGTTTCTCTAATATAAACAATCTAGAGCATTTTCTTTTCTTAACTAAAGCTCATTTATACAATATGTAAGACACTCTCGTCAAGTTTTCTTAAATTTACCTTTAACTTTTAGGACCAGGGCCGGCTTTGCAAAAAGTCTCATTTTAAGCCGGGGTTGGGGCCCTGGTCACTTCCTAATAACAATAATAAAAAATACATACATAACTATATCAAAAAATACTATATATACTTAAAAGTATACATATACTAAAAAATACATACATAACTATACTAAAAAATATTAAAAAATACATATACTTTAATGCTTATATACTAAAAATCCTTTATTATAAAAGTGTTTTAAAGTTTATTTCAAAATTAATTAAATAAATGAATAGATAATTTTTCCAGTTGGTTTATTTAAAAAAGTATTTTTTATTTAATTAGTAGTTTTTCAGTCATTTTTTTAAATTTTAAAACAGATTTGAAACAGGTTGAATGCGATACTTTTAGAGTCCTAAGATGAATCTTTATCCTCCTAATGTAAGCCAAAAGTTCTACATTAGTCCTCATATATTTACTGTTTTTTTTTCGAAACATACAAGACTTCAATTTTTATACAAAAATGTTACCATTTTGGTAAGTTCCAGATGCTTGCTGCTGACAAGTTGGATCTAATGAGGTGTACGGTGATTGATTAACACCTGGTCCCATTCCCTATTAAAAAACACTTGTAAAAATGCTTTCTCACAAAAAGAAAAGAAAAAAAAAAAAAAAAATCTAAATACATAATTTATCACATAAATGTATTTAAGTTCATATACATAATGAAAAGTTAAACTTTTAGGTAACATTCATTATAGATCTAATTCATGTTCAAAATAAATAAAATTAAAAGGATTATGCACAAAATTAATAAAATGTTTACAAGTATATAAAATATAAATTATTATAATTGTATATTAGAAAAAATAAACTTAATAAAAAAAAAGTTAATTCAAGACTAATTTTTTAATATTATTGTCAATACTAATGTTAATATTAATAAAAAAAACAATCATAATTAATCATTTAACATATATCATTGTTATCATCATGACATTTGAACTTTATTAACTAATTCAAAAAATAATAGATTTGTAAGGATATCACAAAAGACATAAAAATAGTACAAGATAAATAGTACAATAATATAAACTTAAAATAAAGTAATAAATAAAATAATAATAAAAAAATATTAAAAAAACAAACAAACCAGATATCCATTTGGATATAGTATTTATACCCAATTAAAATCTGACTAGTTTAACATACCTGATTAGGCATTCTCATCGAAGGAGTCCGTGCTTGTGAATAGCGATTATTCATAAACTAAATTTCAAAGAAATTAAATATCAGTTTTTATAATTTTTAGTAAAGTATACAGAAGAAATACAAAATTTTTCAATGATCAATAATAAGGTTTTAAATACTTGAAAATAATTAGCTTGCATTCCACTTATTGATGACATGTCATTATTGGGTTGTGGAATATAGCTTGGTGATGGTAGATTACCAGAGTTCTAATTAAAAATTAAACAAAAAGTAATCAATAATAAATGTGTTGTTCATTTACATCTAAAAATAAGCAGAAAAATGGTCATCATCATCATCATCATCATCATCATCATCATCATCATCATCATCATCATCATCATCATCATCATCATCATCATCATCATCATCATCATCATCATCATCATCATTATCATCATCATCTGCACACATTCCCAAGCCACCTTAACCATCCCTGACACCTATCAAGTAAATTCACTACATTCAATCTATGATCATCACTTTTTTCTTACTGTTTACAGTCACACCACACATCTATCTGATCATTACCTCATCTGCTCTTTCAAGACACTGGACATCATTAACTTTTATCACCTATGTTTCACTACAATTCATAATAAAACTCTAAAAGTATGTATAACATTTCTTTAATCTATGGTGCACCTCTTGCTGTTAGAAGTAGAATTATTTCTCTGAACTAGGCCCAGACACACCTTACTGTTTCTCTTGATGCTTCTTCTGATCTAGCAGCTGATTTAATTGTATCTCCAAGATAATAAAACTTACCAATACACACAATGCGCAATTGCATTGCTAAAATCCACCTACAACATCTAAGCCAATACAACAAAAGAACCTTCTGAATAATTGATTTCACTTCACAAGAGGATATTCTGCTGGTCCACTAACCTGATTCACTGTAAATTTTTTATCTTAATTAAACTCTACTTTTTAGGGGATGATTTACTTTAAAAACTACAAATTTTCAAAATGAATCATCCCAATTTTTCTTACCTCACCTTTAATTAAAAGTATTTTTTCTGCATAGTCTTTTAATACAGCATTCTCCAATGATTATATCATATTTGCTTTATGATTATTGCATTTCTTCTGCCCACTAAATCTAGTGTCTCACTTAATAACTTTGATGATATATATTTATTGATATAGATGTTTTTTTGTTATAATTTTTTTCCAGCCTAGATAAGCAATACCTGTCTTTTCCATAATCTTAGCTAAGTAATACAAGAACCTGCCTTCTCCATAACCTTAGCTAAGCGATACAAGAGCCTGCCTTCTCTATAATCAGACTTTATCCACATTTTATAAAATTTCTTTATTTTCTTTTAAAATTTTACCCACTTTTGCTTTCCACCACTATGATTTCTTGCATTTATGCAAAAGATCAAATGGTTCTGCCTTTGATCGTTTACATGTTTATCAGATACTTCTAAAAAACTTGTTTATTTATTTACTTTCTACGTTTCTTTCTGACCTGATTTCTAGTTTTACTTGAATTTTGTTTTTTAAATGGTTACATACTTTATTTTTTTTAAATTTCTAAATTCTAAAATTACAAAGATTTTCTTTTCTTCAGATTTTCTACCAGTTTCATTTCACAAACTATTATATAGGCTTTAGCTATATATTTATCATAACCTACTTTTAGTTGATTTTTTTTTGTAAGGCATATTTTATAGACTACCATAGCTTCTAAAAATTGCAACATTTCCTTTTCATTATTTTTTCTGCCAAACCACTTTCCACCATGCACACCCTCAAAGCATCTGTTGCTGCACCATACTCAGTAATGTCTCCACACACAATCAGCCTCTCATTTTCCCCAACATTTTTCAAAAGAATACCAAGTACAATGTAAAAATTAAACCTGTTTTGAGATTCAAATTCAAAGGCACTGATCTTCCACTCTTAATGCCATCACTCTCTCATTCCCTCATCTTAACTACATAATTTATCCATTTTCTGCAACTAAAATACCAACACCTGACACTGCTTTCTTTAACTCAACTTTTTGCAACTCAAAAGAATATATACTAACAGCCATCATAGTCCTCTATATGCTTATTAAAATATATGTGAAAATAATCATCATTGATATCATCTGACTTTTTTGTTACTTTATCACTAGACAGCTTGATCAAAGTTTAGCATTGTTTAATGTTATACTAACATGGAATAAGTTAACAAAAATGACTCACGAGGTCATGAAAGGCTTTTGCTTCGGGACTATGATTGTGTGGGTCTTGTCTTTCTGGTGCTGCACAGTAAAGGTCCCAAAAAACGCTAAATTAAAAAAAAAAAAAATCAAATTCCCCCCAAAAAAAATAGTGCAAAACTATCATTTTAATAAAACATGATTTCGGCTTATAAAATCTTATAAAACTACTTTACATTAGTGTTAGCCAGCCTGATAGCGTATAACGTGTTTTAAATCCTAAAGATTTAAAAAATCATGGTTAAAAAAACTACCTATATAAGACTCAGATTTAATGTGTTACGCTTGACGCTTAGAAAATGTTGCAAGTTCGCACAGCATGGATTAAATTAATCGAGAACAATTGATTTCTTTATTTGAAAAAAAAAAGGTAGTCAACAGCAAGGTCATTCATTCAAATTTAAAAAAAAACTGTTTTTTAAGAAACTTGCAATAAAACGTATCATTTGCATAAAACATAAAAAAGGATTATTACATTTCCATAAACTTTTATAAGTTTTTGTTTTTTAATTTACAAATATGAAAGTTTAATTTACAAATACAAAAATTAAGTTTTTTTTTCAGTTCACTGATATAAAAGTTTAGATTTATGTTTTTTTTCATATTAGTTGCGAGCCGACAACAGCTCACAACAGCCTAAATTCCCAATATTGCAAAAACGCTGTATAAATTTTTATTCTGTCTAACACCCTGTATTGCTCTTAACATTTCAAAGACTTTCAACAAAGTATGGTGACTTATTATTATTGTTGTTGTTTTACTAATACTATTAATATTATAATGATATTAATTTTAAAATAATGATATTAATTTTAGGAAAAGGAAAAAAGTAAAAGGGGAAAGAAAACATTTATAGATTAAACAAAAATAAAATTAACAAAAAAGAAGAATAAATAAACGTTTTAAAAGAAAAAAAGAAAAAGAAATATCTGTAAGAAAATAAGTAAAATAGAAGTAATGAAAATAGAAGTTAAAAAAAAAAACGTTAATGAATGAACTATATAAAAAGAATGGCAAAGAAAGAAAAAAAAACTATTTAAACATCGGAACCACGATTGGCAAATCAAGATTTTTTTTATTTTTTCATTTATTTTTTTAGTTTTCTTTCATTTATTTCTTAGGATTATTTATTTTATTATTTATTTATTTTTCTTCAGTTTTTTAGCGTATATAGTTTTACTTATTATTTTTTGTTAGTCTTTTATTTATTTTTAATTATTATTTATTTTTAATGATATATAAACTTTTTTTTTTATACAGTTACATATTATTTGTTTTTATTTTCATTTTAGCCATTTATTACATATGTTTTATTCTACCGTGTATTATTATTTTTTTTAATCCTTTTTTTTTTTTTTTTTGCCAAAGGTAATTTTTTGTTTTGTTTTTAATGTTTGTTGTAACTTTTGTTTTGTTTTGATTTTCTCAGTGTTTTTCTGTTTATATTGTATTTATTTATTTGGTCATAATATTTGCAATATATTTTGATTATTATATTATAACAACTATGATTATATTAATATATTTACTAAATCTTTATAATTTTTTTAGCAGTAGTTGTTTTTATGTCATCGTAAGTTGTTACGTTTTGTCAGTTTATTACTGTTTGTAACTGTAACTTTGTAAGTAAAAACGATTGCTGTATGAAAAGTAATACCGATTTATTTAAATTATTATAATTACTTTATTATTATTATTACTATTATTGTTATTGTTATTATTGTTATTACTATTATTAATATTATTATTATTATTATTATTACAAAGATTAATTGTATATAAGTAAACTATTTTTTTAAGGTATTTACTTGAGATTAGTATTTCAATACTATTTGTAAATAGCCGTGAAAATTTATTTTCAGAATATATATGATTGATTGATTTAAAAATAAACAAATTCTTATTACTCATAATGAGAATATTTAATGTACTTAAAGTAATTAAGTTTAATCCTTTTTTTTTAAAACTGTTATTCTATTACTATTAACATTTATTTAATAACCATTTATTTTCTATTAAAATTTTTATTGCTTACTCCGCTTTACTTTTTAACTTTTGTTTCGTTTTATTTCTTTTTTTTTTTGCACATATAATGACTGATTTAAATAAAAAGAACAGGCAAGGAGTGCAAAGAACATGGGGTGCACATATTGAATGACTTGATAGAACAACGAGGAGTGTACATAAACTGATTTATGATTCTATTTTTTTTTTAAATTTATAATTCATCTCCCCTAAGGCTGAAAAGGCCACTACAGATGAGGAGGCTACTTGTGGTTATAACCCTCTCTCAACTCTATAACTCCGAAACACGAACCTTGACAAACAAGGCTGCTGTGTGGAGAAACAAGTTGAGAGTAGTACTACCAGGGACGTGGTGGGATTTAAACTCGGAATCTCTCGCTTATGAAGCGAGCACTCTACCACTACCGCATTATTAATTCTATTGAAAAATATATTTAATTCATGATTTAAGAACTAAATATCGTACACGTTGTAAAATATCATTCACAAGATGAAATGACAAAGTTCAAGTCATAAAATGCCATTCCAAGTAATATTATACTAAAATTCACAGGGTTAAATAATGAGATTTTACCGTTGTAAAATCTAGTTAAAAATACCAATTACAAGGGGGAAATGACAATTTTATGTTGGAAAATACCATGATTGATTTTATTATTGCTATTATTATTATTGTTATTATTATTATTATTATTATTATTATTAATATTACTGCTTTTATTATTGCTACTGTTATTATAAATGTTATAATTTTAATGCTGAAACAATTAACTAGTTTAAAAAGTTTACTCACCACCACCATGAATGAAGAAAACCAGGGGGTTCACCTAAAGATATGTTCTTTTCCCATTGTATCTATATTATTAAAAAATATTCAAATAATATAAGATAATTTGAAAAATAAAACAAAAATAAATAAAAATTACGATATAGTGTAATTATTGTACACACATGTACACTATAATAAATTATATAGTGTAGTTCATTATATAATTTATTATAGTGTACATGCGTGAATACATGCAAACGTAGTAAACATTGTAGATAAACAAATAAAATGTTTTATTCTAATTACACTTAAAACTTAATCTTAAAGTTGAGAAGAACCAAAATTTTTATTTTAGATTCTGATTTTGGATATAAGATGTTTGTTCCACTAAAGTTTAAGACCAAGTTTATCCACTATGCTTATATGAGAAATTTGCAATTATCCAAAAACCTAAAAACTTTTTAATAAACGAACCCAAAATGTATTGAAATGCAATCATGAAAACAAATTCTTATTTAAAAATGACAAAGCCTGTTTAAAACCCAACTAACTACTGACAATTACTATTTTATAAAAATATCTCTAACTAATAAAACATTCATACATGTCAAACCATTTTCTCTTGTAATACATTTTATAGTAATTTTACAACTATCTTTTGATTAAAAGCTCAAACATTATTATTTAAATGCATTTTTAAGCAAAATTTCCAAACAAAAAGCAAATTAATAATAACATCATCCTAACTACAGCCTTCGGAATTAGGAAAAATAAACAAATCTATTTGAGGTCGGCATCAGGTTGGCAAAAAAAATTTAACACAAAGGGGTTGCCATAAAACATATAAATGAGGTTGGCAATTTTTTTCCAACCTCAAACACATTTAGGATGGCAGTTAGGTTGACATTGCAGAATGCCGACTCTAATTCTAAGGGTTGTAACTATTAAACAATTTTTTTACCCTGAAATGATCCAAAAAACAAATATAAGAAATAACTTCTAATATGAAAATCACAGCAAATATAATTTTTCAGCAATTGCTTGATGATTGTAATATGACATGCGTTAACTTTAGTTCATACATAAACCAAAAAAATTAAATGTAGTTCAAAACCCTCTAACACTATTACATAAACTTTGAACAAGGCCTTGACGAATAAGACGGCTGCGCAGTGAAACAAGTTAAAGGAAATACTGAATACATAATACAAATACATTTTGAATTGACATTAAAATTTTTTCTTTTCTTTTGAAACTATTAGCATTTAAGAAAATCATAAAATTGCAATTGACAATAAAAATATGACAATACAAATAAAGCAAAGTAAAGATCCAAGTTTATAGAAATAAATAGTATTTTAAATATCAAATACTAAATATAGTATTAAATAGTAATACTAAACAATATCAAATACAAATAATATTTAGCTAATATAATTGTTATATAAAATATCACCCATACATTGTTTTAAAATTTTAACTCCACATTGAAACATTTTACATTAGTTTTTGAACAAACCTATCTACCTAGTGCAATTCTTAATCTTCATAAAATTTTTATCATAAATAGTCTTAATAAAATTTTTATCATAAATAGAAAAAAAAAAACAGGTGCATTGTTCTGGCGCTCAAGTACTGTTTCCGTTTAAAAACATTCTACAAACCTCACTAAGAAATGTTTGTGCAGCACGTGTTGCACCTTGATGTAACAAATACTCATAGACATAGAGTGCTAATCTAAATAAATATGACTTTCTCTAAAGTATTTGTAATAACAGAATATTTACATAAATTCAAAACAAATAATTTATTTTATTTTTATTAATACTTCTACCATCTATAAATCTGGATGGCATAATTTATTCTAGTAAAAAAGGTAAAAAATCTTGTTTTGAAAAATATATGTTTTGTTTAATTCATTTGTTTTGCAATTGTTTTGAAATATTAACTTAATAACACAACACTGTTAACTTATAAATAACCAACCCTTCTCAAAAAGAAAACCTTATATAACCGCGCATATAATATTTTGTTTTGACAATTACGCCATGGCTCTTTGCAAGTTTTGAAAATCAGAACATTTAAAAAATGCACAGAATAAACAAATGTAAACTTTAGTTAAAAATAAAATAAACAAACCATTCACTAAAAAGAGAATTTAAAACTTTAAAAAAAATAAATACTAAACTAAAGTATGTATGCATGTATATGATATTATTTTTCAAAAAAAACTTTACCAAAAATTTCAGAGCAGATAAAATTAAAATTCTATAGATCCAAAAGATCAAACTTAGAATTACCCTCAATACTCTTCTAAGTCTTTCACGTCTCAGAGACTTAACAAAGAGGGTTAACTAGTGTTTTTTGTTATAAACTTATAATTTTTATAGTGTAAATGTTTTAAAAAAATTTTTTTTGTGACTTTATAGTTATGCAAAAATAATTTTTTAACTAAACTAAAAAATTAATTAATTTTAATATAGTTATTATATTTTAATTTGAAATAGAGAATAGTCTTTTTTGAGATGTAGGAAAAATAATTAGGTAAAATAGGTTTGCAAGATATGAAATATTTTTTTGCCTAAACTCAGTCTGTTTTGCATCCATATTAGTACTTGTATGTTCATAATTCCAACAAAATATTTATTATTCAACAGATAAATATTATTGACCACACAATTTTATTATTAAAACCCTGGTGGGGATGCAAAATAAACTTGATCTGAGCAGAAAATGTAAATCTTTGCAAGAATGCTTTTCAATTATTGTTAATTTTCATTTTTAAAGATTTTTATCACAAATTTATTATTTGTTATTAAAATTTTGATTGTATGCGATAGTATCAAAACAATTTAAAATATAAACAATAGAATAATGGCTGCAAGTCTAATTACTAATTGAAATAACCAATTTTCTTTGAGATTTTTTGTTTAATCAATAGTAGAAAGTTACCACCAAATTATGATGCCTTGGATGTGTTTATTAGACAACATATTATTACAATATATTGAAGAAAGAAAGAAAAAAACTGAAATAAAACTGAAATAAAAAATTTTCTTTCCATTTGGACAGGATAAACACAAATTCCTTATAAGGCTATACACATGTGTATAGTTTTATAAGCAGAATTTAAAAATAAAATTTTCAGTTACTTCTTCTTAGGGAAAATAGTATGATCTTGGTGAATAACATGTTCATAGTATACCATAATAAATAAAACTTTTGCAATCCTATATTCAATTTTTTTTGTTTCTTTTTAAAATGAGAGTAAATTTAATTTCTTATTTGCATCAGAAGAGCTGATGGATATAAACATGGCCATCTTTTTAGTGTTCAACAGTATGAAGTTGAACACCAAGAACATTTAATACTAATATTTAATACAATTACCATTTAAATAAAAATTTAATACTAATATTTAATACATTTAATACTAGTGTTAAAACTTATCAACAAACTTTTTAATGATAATTTTGCTATCATTTAATGAAAATAAGTTAAATCAATGATTACGATTCAGAAGAGTACACAAAGAAGGAGACAAAACTGATAAAATATCAATTGGAAATGAAAAAAAAAACAAAGAGCAAAAAAACTTAAAAAAAAAAAGAAAGTATTTTGTTGAGTATTGATGTGAAGGAGGTTTGTGATTGTTAAGGAGTTTTTTCTACCTTTACAAACTATAACAAAATCATATCATCTCAGAATCTTACATTTATATATGTCTATTTCACACCATAACTATCAAATTAAATCCTTGAAATTAAATGGCTATGATAGCAGTGGAGGAGATAAAATATGAAAAATCATGGCAATAATTTGCACTAGGATTTCTCAAACAGGATCCCAGAGGTAAAAAACCATCCCGTTATTCCGTAATTTCAATGAAATTTCCTGGGAATCCCGGTAATTTTTTTAAACATATTTTAAACATTTATAAAGATATTAAAAATATTATTACTAAAAATTTGAGTACTAATTACTTCCCTTTCCCTTTTGTAATGTATTTTTATAAAAATTAGGAAGATGTATTATAGTAGACAATTAAATCACCAATATTTTGCAGCTTTGGTTTGTGTCTATAAAAGATAGATAAAATATTATTATTGAACTTGATTTATAAATAGATTTGATTTACTTATTTAAATTTGATATGTTGTAACTTACAGCATATAAAGCTTAAATAAACAAACTAAATGAATTTATAAATCAAATTCAATAATAATATTTTATCTACCTTAGACACAAACCAAAACTGCAAAAAATTGGTAACTAATCTAATAAATAATTACAATATCAAGAAATTTCAATGAATAAAGGGGAGTCCTAGATATATTAAATACAAAATAACCACGGACAAGTTACAAGTACTTGCACGTGCAAAAAAAGTAATTAGTTACGCATAAAAGTTGGTAGTTAGTAAGTAAAGTAATTAGTTACGTTAAGAAAGTAGTTAGTATGTAAAAAGTGAAATAAGTGAAAAACCAAGTAAGTGAAGTTTAAAATATATGTTTAGTAATTACAACTAATTTAAAATAATTAATGTAAATATACTACCAGCATCTTATTTCAAGATTTAATTATAGGTAATATAGTTCTATATTTATATTTTAGCATATTTTAATCTATTTAATTAATAGGATAATATACCATATCATGTCAAGTGGATCTAAGGCATGGCAAAATTTTACAAAAGAAAAAACACAGAATCTGCCACTTTTAATATATGTAAAACAACAATGTGTAAAGGATTTTCAACAAGTGGTCTTCTTCGTCATTTAAAACTTTTTCACAAGGAAGTCAAAATTAAAGTAATGAAAAAAAGGCCATATGAAGACACAAATTTTGAAGTTAGAAATGCAACCTAAAATTATGTCATTTATAAAAAAGGAATCTATAGAAGGAGTTGTTTCAAAATTGGCGGCTGTAGATGGCTTTTCTATTAATGCAATTGCAAAATCTGAATTTATAAGAAAATCTTTATCTAATAAAGAAATGATATTGCCAAAAAACCCTTCACATGTAATGGATTTGGTAAAAAGTCAATACCATCTAGCAAAACAAGGAGTGGTTAAGGAAATGACTACGCAAATTCAAGGTGGCTCAAGATTCTCTATTTCGATGGATAAATACACATCTTAAAAAAATCGCTGCTATTTGAATTTAAATGTAAATTTATTAACTCGGCTTTGGAACTTGGGCATGATTTAAATTAGAGATATCACGAATATTCGGCGACTTGATAAAAAATAGTAACCGTTTAATCGTTTTTCACATTAAAGTTAAACCGCACTCTAAGTTTAAGTTGTCATGAAAATATAATATTTAAAAGTTTAGAGTTCTTTGTGCTAAATCAATCTAGGATTTTCTGAAATTACCTTAAAAGCCCATGTAGCATCTCTAATTCGAATAGTTAGGTCGCTTCCAGCTAAAAAAATTATTGATATGGTTGAAAATAAATTATTTGAATTTAATTCATCTACAAAGAAGCATATAATTTCTAGTGTAACTGACAGTGCATCAGATATGAAAAAATATGGAAGATTAAGCAGGATGGATCATCAACTTTGTTATGCACATGGGCCACATTTAGCAGTTTGTGATGTTCTCTACAAAAAAAACAGTGATTTCAAGTTCATCGGGCAGTGAGCATCAGAATTCTGATGAAAATAAAAGTGAAGATGAGGTGTCTGAAGAAATTAAAATAATTAATCGAAATACTAGGCCCCATAAGTATTGGACAAACAATTCAAAAGGTCCAGAGAATTGTACGAATGTTTCGTAAATCACCACTCAAAAATGAAAATTTAAAAAATACGTAAAAATTACATACAATAAAGAACTCAAGTTAATACTGGATGTAAAGAGAAGGTGGAATAGTCTTCTTGCAATGTTGGAACAATTTATTGCATTAAAAATATGTATATTAAAAGCATTGATAGATTTTAAACACAACAATATTAACAATATTTTGGAGGATGAATATTTAGTGGTGCAGACTGTAGTAACGGCGTTACAACCAATTAAATTGGGAATTGAAAGAATTGGCTGATGCAACGCATCCCTACTTGATGCAGAGGATGTATTAGTGTTTATATTGTTTTGCGCAAAAATAAAGATTGTTTTTCAGTTAAAATGCTGCAGTATGTGCAGTAGAGAATTCATGGAATAAGAATTCAGTTGGCTTGCTAAAATATTTAAATAATCCCTCAAAGAAATAGATTCTGTATTATTGCTGCCTTCCAAATCAGTCCTTCAAGTTACAGCTAAAAAATTATTTTCTATAATTTTTCAATTTCCTTATCAAGCTTAGATATTAGTTGAGTTCTTGAGATTCTCAAACTACTCCTGTAACTAGAGAGGCTAAAGCTGTGTTAGATGCACTTAAAGAATGGGGAGTTTCTGAGGCATTAGCAGCAGTACAGATGATTTGACACAACAGAAACTAACACAAGGTGCAACTAAGGTAATTGTTATGCTGGAACAAAAACTAAGCAGAGATTAATTAGATTTAACTTATTGTCATCATATCACAGAGCTTCTGTTATCAGTAGCATTTAAAGTCACAATGGGTTCCATATTACTTTTTAAATTTTATTTTTTAAGCAAATTAAAGTTCAATAAGAATGTTTATATGTAATGTTTATATTATTGCATGATTTTTTTTTAATTTCAATTAAAATAATTACTCTTAAATAATAAGTCCAAAATACAAACTTTGTTAAACAAGGGTACTGTTCAGAAAAACAAGTTGTGTACTGCACTTCCAGAGGGGTAGGATGGATTTGAACCTTGAACCTTTTGTGAACCAAATGTTTTACCACTAGTCTACAACCACATTTACTCCCCCAAATACAACAAAAGCTTTTCAACACAAGTTAGCTTTAATAAACTCCCTTCTTGCATTTCCCATCAAAGCAATTTCCAATTTTCGTTTTTTGAAATTAAAATAAAATAAGGAATAAATATTCTGTCTGATATTTTTTAAATAGCAGTCAAATCGGTGCTCTAAGGATGATAGTTTGGGCCATCAAGAATACCTCTAATAAAATTTTACTTAGGTATTTCTAGTTCATATGGCACTATTTATGAAGTGAAGAGCTGTAAAAAAAAGATAAAAATTATTATTTAAAAATCTCTCTATATAAACACATACAAATAAAGTAATATATCAGCTACTTAACAGTAGTAGTTTTTTTAGATTATATTTACCTGATTTCCAGATTATTTAAACTAAATAACAAGAAATTTTATTTATTATAATTAGTTATCCTATATGTAACTTCCTTAAAATTATATAAATTTAAACTTTCATTTGCTTTTCGTTTAGCTTCTCTCCATAAAATTTTGTAAATTTTTAAAAAAATAAAGAAATATAAATCCGTAAAAATACACCTAGACTTATTAAATTAAACTTTAAATATTTGTTTTAAGTTAACAGTATAAAAAACATTGACAATAAAAATTTATTTTTATTAATAAAATTTTAGAGAAAAATCCAAAAATAAACAAGTTTAAATTAAAGAAATATTAAAAAAATAAACAAAGAATATAAAAACTATTCATAGTTTTACATAAATTAAAAACAACAATTAGCGTTGGGTGAAGTTACTTATTACTAAAAACATACTTTTCTTTGGCTTGGTTTTCTAAGCTCGAACTTGCAAATGATGATACTGATCCATTGCTACTTGTACTTCCTTTGCTAATTCGTTCATTAGCTTTATTAGCAAATATTTTATCATGTTCAATTTTCTGCTCTGCGGTGTTATCGTTCATTTTGTGTTCACTGGCTTCCGAAAACATTTAATTTAAATTTCTTGTAAGGTTGAAGCTAAATATAAGCGATTATCGTAACATTCACAATTTTTTTATGTTGATCCTAAGAGAGAATTAACGAATTTTATAAAAATTACCGGCTTTTTTTTTCGACAACAAATTCAAATAAATGTATTCAAAGAGCTTTTAGCTTTAATATTTGAGTATTTAATTTTTGATGTAAAGTGTTTATCAAATAAATCCATATTAACCCGAGATAATTTAGACGATCACAGAATTTTTATGAGTGAGTGAGTGTGTGTGTGTGTGTGTGTGTGTGTGTGTGTGTGTGTGTGTGTGTGTGTGTGTGTGTGTGTGTGTGTGTGTGTGTGTGTGCGTATAAGTTTAACTACCCAGGGCCTTAGAAAGGGGGAGGGGGGAGGGCAAAGGAGGAAAATTGACAACATGCTTGAAGCCTGGCAACTCGTTGATTTTTTTTTTATTATAAATAAAAAATATTTTAATGACTGACAGTGTGAAATCTGCTTAGTTTTTGTATTCGAGGTTGAAACTTTAGTATTCGAAATAAAAATGCACATGAAAAAATAATTTAAATTTTAAGTTCTATTATTACAATTAATTATAAACTATTTTTTACGAAAAAAATAAGATTTAGTTGTAGTTAAATTAGATGGAACCATAACGTATGTCGTAAGCCCATGAACAGTTAGCCATGCTAGCTACCACAGAGTTCGAAAATCCTTATCACCAGCCGGCTATAACAGGATATAACAGAAAGAGTTGCATAGCCACTATTAAGGAGGAATAAGCAAAAACTTATGAGTAGAATCAAAGAGATCCAGCATTCATTATCGCTAGCAAATCAAAGAACGATTCTTTGATTTGCTAGCGATTCTTGTGTCGAAGCTTTTGAGATGAAGAAAGAAGTCAAACAGCTAAGTTTATCACTGATGTGATATCAAAGTATCTTGGTACGTATTGGAATGTCCTCACTGAAGCGACAGAAGTTTCATTGCATAGACTTTCTAAGTCAATATGGAGCTTTTATACCTACTTGATCAAACCACTTGCCAAAAGGCTAAGAGATATGTTGGCAACTCTTAAACATGCCATGGAAAACTAAGATATCACCAGTGATCGGCTCAGCCAAACAAAAGATTTAAAAAATGATTATCATCTTTTGAACTTAAATTATTAGTTACAACTTGGTACAAAACCCTTACTGCTGTTGACAATGTTTGTCGTCTTCTACAATCTGAAACCATTACCTTTGATTACGAATTTTCCAAGAAGCTGTAGCTATAGCTGGACCGCTAGAAATCAAAACTGAACTCGTTATTAAAAAAAAGCGTAAACTAAAGCGCTTTCACGATGAGGCATCAAACACAGCCCATTTCTACTACAGCAAAACAAAAGAATTCGAAGTTAACGTTTTTCATGATCGTTTAAATCCGGTGATTTAGTTCAAGATTTGAAGCAAGCAGGATGGTTACCAATATGTTTTTATTCGTCTGGTTGAATAATGATAATTTTTTCGTTTAAAATAAATAATTGCACAGTTTTATCCGAGAGATTTGAACAAAGTGAATCACATTGAAGAAGTTCGTGGTTTTAACAATGCCCGCAAAACAATTTCCGAGCAAAGATATTCAACGCAGCTACTCAATCAAATCTTTGAGAAGAAGCTTGAACACCTCAGAGCATACATTTGCATCATGCTCCGGATTTTCAGCACTACTCCTGAGTCAGTTGCTGAGGATTAACGATCGTCTTTCCGTTTGACCATGGATTACCGTTTGACTAGGATTACGTTGCTGATACTTGATTATTTCGATTGAAAAAGATTTTGCTAAAAAGTTGAGCTACAACAATGTCAACGATATTTGAGGGGCCAGAAAAGCTTAAAAAATTCATTTTTAAGCGCCTTATTTACCATATTTATCTCGAAGATTTCGTTGATTGACTTTTTGTTTATTAGTTTTAAAACTAATGTTTTGATTTATATGTCAGTTTTGAAAATTTCTTAATCCAGAGAATTAGTAGTAAAGTAGAAATACACAGTGTTCTATCAAAAATAAATTATTGTTACGTTCACCAAACTTTAAGTTTTTGTAATTTCTTGGTTGAAATAACGACGCCGGTCTCCATTTTTGACCCTTGCGCAATTGGCGCTCTCAATCTGTATTATGTTACAAGTATAACAATGTTAAAAATAAAACTAAAGTTCATAAATTTATTCAGTATATTGCGGTAAAAAATGTGTTTTACATAAAATAAATTTGCAAGCATATTTGAAAATATGCTTTGCGGAAAGCATTAAGGGGTATTGTCCTCATTTTAAAATATAAACAAAAAACAAAACAACTTTTGATATAAAATAAACTAAAGATTAAAAAAAAAAAGGAAACTAGAACTTTTTTTTTTTTGGTTTTAGTAAAAGTGAATAAAAATAGACGCAATGAAACCTTGTGACACATTTAGAACAATTCTATTTTTGTTTCAAATATAGATTCTATTTTTGTTTCAAAGACAGATCTTATTGAAAGGAAAATTTTAGACAAAAAACACGTCTTGTTGCTGTTTTTTCGCCAACTACTTACGCACATTAAGCATTGTGAGCAGCGCCAGTTTTTAACTTTCGATGGTACAACACGAAAAAAAATGGTAAGCCCTTCCGATTTCACGGTAACTAAATTACTAGTATCCTGTCTGAACTCCCCAAGGGGAATTTAAAAAAATATTGTATAACTAAAAAATTGATCGTCCTCTAACGTTTATTTTTCATTTTCCAAAGCGGAATTCCAACATGCATCTGAGAGTGCCTAAACGCATTACAATGTTGTCACTTAAGTGTAAGTGGGTAAGGATTTTTAAAACTATTATGACTTTTGCTAATTCTTTCACTTAAAAAATTAATGTACTTTATTTTTTTACATTTTTTTTTTAATTGATTGCTGGAAAATGCTATTTCCCATTCTTCTCCACCTGCAAAACCAATAAAGTTGACGTATTAGTAGAGAAATGATAAAACTTTATATCAACTTTTATTTTATTTTGAAATTAGAGTAGTTTAAGTTTATCATAATTAGATTTATTTGTAACATTTTTTTAAAATTTTTTATTGACTTAAATGGTATTAAAACTTCGTTATTGTCATTAAAGTTCGTTACTATCATTGCTATCATTAAAGTTCGTTACTATCGTTACTATCATCAAAGTTCGTTGCTATCGTTACTACCATCAAAGTGCATTAGTTTAGAAGATATGTTGAATTATTTTTCTAACATTTAGTTGTCTACATTAATTTTCTATTTACTTTTTAACTATCATACAAATATATTTCTGCACTCATGCAATATTTTGTTTTACAGTTGAGATGATAGACAGAGACACGTTTCCCTCCATTTTTTTCTTTGACGTGTTACTTTTAGGAATTTTATGTTGTCATTTATCTTTACAGAAGATATTTTAGAAAACTCTAGACTATGCAAAAATAAAATTATCAACAGTTCATATTTAGTTTTCAAAACATTTCTATATCTTTTTTTAGGTCATGTTGCCTGGGCCAACTTAACCCGTTATTGGAGTAAGCTGGTCCTGGTATAACAATCTATACGAGAAGCAGGCAGCTTTTTAAAATGGTTTTGTGTAGCGTTTTTATACTTAAGCATAATAAAATAAAATATTCTGTAAAGTGAATATGTACCCTTGCATCTGTCACCTGTTTCTCCTGACATTAACTGTACACTATACGTTTTGTTTTTTTGATAAAACATTGTAAATTTAATTTAGGAAGTAATTGTTGCTGTGAATTTAGAGGGTCTATTTGCAAATTAAGGGGTCATTTGCAAATTTAAGAAGCTTTTTTTTTTAAAGTAATACCCAGAGGAAATATTTTTAAGATTTAGGGACCCTAAAGTCAGATTTTAGGGATAGTCTCTAACTCACTAGTCATGGCACTGGTTTACAACTAACTGGTTTGAAATTCATTTACTATTCTTTTATTCATTGCTATCTAAATTCAGCTAACGTTAATTGGTGCTGCACTAAATTATCTAAAAATAATAAGTGCTAATTAAACAAAAACACGCTGTAAGAATTATTGGAAATGCCGATCGCTTCTCGCACACTAAATTTTTTTAAATAAATTCAAAATACTAAACGTATTTCAACTTAACTTTTATCAAAATCTTATAATTATGTTCAAAGCTAATAATAGAATGGCACCCATTTTATTTAACTCGGTTAAAAAAAAAATCGTTTTTACCCAACACGATTTTCGAATAACAATTAAATTTAATCAAAACAAATTGTTCTGCAAGTAAGTTCTCGATCGCAATCAGAAAACCTAAGCTGTACACCGTGTGCCTGGGGAAAACCGAACCTCTATGAAAACATCCAAAAAAATGTATTATACCATTCTTTGACATACATTTACTAGTTATAAAAATTATAAAAATAAAAATTATTCGTTGGGAAAATTTTTAGAAACCACCCCTTAAAAACCCGCAAAAATAAAAAAAGGTATAAAATCTTTTTTTAAGGTGATGCAAAATATAGTTTACAGTTAAGTACAACTTAGATAAAAAAAATTAAAATACATATAATTGCATACTACGTAACTAAATATTATTAGCATTAAAGTTTAGAATAGCCTTGGAGTCGTTTTCCATATATCTAGGTAAAGAAATGTCTTTCACCAAGTATCACTCCCAAACCTCCAAGAATGCTGAATGTGAGTTTTCTAACTCCTGTTCTGAAAACTGACCAAGTCCCTTTCCTGTTATGCTAATGAACTGCTCAATATGTGTGTGTATACTCCAAACTCTTCTTGTAAAAACTTAAAAAACATTCTTAGGTTTTTTAAAACATTCTTATAATCAGGATCTACAGACACACCAAATGTAGAGTCAATGACCTTTGAAAAGTCATGCATGTAATCCTAAAAACCAGACAGCTCCATAGGAAGTACTTTCTACAATCAATTAAGGAGTCTTAGAACCTTAGAACTTTCATTACCTTCAAATGTGTCTCCATGGTATGGTTTGAAGAGAACAGAATGTCCTGCTAACCATTCCTGAAGTCTTTGCCAAATGTTTTGTAGCTCCTTAATAACATGATTTAGGGACAACTTAAGATGAAGAGCTGGTGGTGGACTCTTAAGGATCACCAAGCTGTCACCAGGATTATCTTCATGAAAGAGCAAAGGAGTTGCCGCACAGTTAGTATACTCTTTTGCTTTGATCTTTTTACCTCCGGAGGTTATCCAATCCTCTTTGTGGTTTTTAATATTCTCGAATGTTCTGAGTGTAGCATTTGCCTGCCAGGCTTCACTTCCTTCACTATTTGGAGACTCACAGTATGAGCATGGGTATTTTGATGCACATGACATTATTCCAGACACAATATTTAAGAGTATAAGGCCACGAGTGAAGTTAAGCAATAGAAGATTGATTTGAGTCTTCTCTATGAATATCTTGCAGTTATGATTTAGACTAAACTTTGAAGCCATCTCTAATAAAACGCTGTTCCCTACAATTTAATATATAATATAAATAATCATCAATTAGTTTATAATAATATGAAATCTCAAAAAACAAAAAACGACCAAAATTGTTATCATTACCTAAGATATGCTAGTTTTTCCACAAACTCCAAGATATTGGAACAGAAAAAAAAGGGTCGGATTATTTTTTCCTATTAGAGTCTTGAAATGTAGTTAATTCCTGAGATAATAACTTTCCAAAGATTCCTTTCTGATCTCTCATAGCCTCCTTTATACGAGGAACAATACATTTCCATCCCTATTTAAGTCTCAAGTTTTTCAGAACTGAAATAACTTGACGATCATTCAGCCTAGCTTCCTGTTGTATTATAGAGACATTCTCTGCAGTCAGAAATCCCTCAACTATTGTTTCCTTGTTCTCTTCCGGCAACAGTGTCAAAGGTTTTCCACTAGGGGACGTAATGGAGATGACTGAGTTGCCTGATTCTTTCATTGTTTTTATAGTTTTATAACTGATCTGATTAGCTAGTTTGGGATCAATTAAGTTTATAATGTTGGCTAACTTTTCCAATTTTAGTTTACACTTATCTATCGAGTGGTTTGATCCCCTATAGGTACTAACAAAGCAGTGTGAACAGATCCGTGTGGTAAACAATCTTAAGTTATTAGATTTATTCTTCTGTTTATTGACAAATAATTTCCACTGAAGACCATTCAAGCTATCAATTTTACAAATTCTGCATTTACATCTTACCATAGACCTGATAAAAACCGATAAATGTTAAATATATTTACCATTTATAACTTTATATTATTATATGCTACTATAGTAGTTTCTTTTTTTAGAAAAACTAAAAATTTGTCTATAGAAAATAGAGAGGGGGAGATTTGTGATTAAATAAATACTTGTTAACTTAGACAGACCATATATTATACTCCCTCCGTACGGAAATATGGTATACATTTTAGCGATTTTTGTTGTCCAAAAATATGGCATACATTTGCGAAAAAATAAAATAAATCAAAAAATGTACATGACAAGTATATTATATTAACTTTCTTTGAAACATTTTGATTAAATAAGAATGATTTTTTTCACTCGAAATTTGATTTGGCTTTATTGCACGCTTCTTTGGAACATGCGCAGTAGCAACTTAATTGATTGCACCGTGTTTTAGCTTATTCTCCTTCATCTGCTGTAATAATTTTTCTAATATACCTTGACGTTGTTCTTTGGTTAATTGTTTATATTTGGAATCCCTTCTTTCTAAGTTTAATAAATTTCCTTCAGAATTTTCCATACTCGTCTTGCAGCGGTATTAATTTTATTTGTCTATGATGTATGAGCGTTAAGTTTTTAATTAAGAATGATATTGCTTACGTCAAATATTTCAGGTTATATTGTCATGAGTATTTACTATAACAATGTAATGACACTTGCCAATTTACTTTTATATCGCGATAATCTACGATTTTTGATGAAATGTATACCATATTTCCAGACGGAGGGAGTAATATATTATATAATATATACATAAATATATATATATATATATATATATATATATATATATATATATATATATATATATATATATATATATATATTATTTATATTATAACATATATAAATATGTTTATTTTTACTACTTATTTTACCAATTTATTTTAAACTTTACTTGAACAACCAATTGTAACATTTCATTAAAAGTAATACTCCGACGCAAAGTAAACAACAAATACTCCTCTACCTCCTCTACCTATTATCTAAAGATAGATTTTCTATAAAAAATTAACTTGGTAAATATTAAAAAATAATTTGCAATTTTATGTATAAATACCTTGTTATAGTTTTTAGCTCTAGGTCATAGTTCTTTGCTATTGATAGATTGACTGTAGAATCTCATCTCGGCTTTGTATTGACTGCAGATTGGACTTGAACAAAAAAAATTTTTTTTTGTTCAAGTCCAATCTGCAGTCAATACAAAGCCCAGATAGAAACCTTGGATCTTTCAGTGAATAGTTTGACACCAAATGAGCCTTCAGTTCAACCTCTTGTGTATTAGTAACTTGTCTGTTTGCTTTTTTTCTCCCTTGTGCAAAAGCAAATCGCACAAACTTGTGCACGGTTTTCATCGTGTATTTTTGGAGGCATTGTAATTAGCTCACAAATAATGTTTGATTTTTTAGTTATATTTACTAACCTAATAATATTTTATATATTTAATTAATTGTTTAGATGTTTTAATTAAAAAAAATATATATTTAAAATCAAACTATTAAATAATAGCTCATTTTTTGTTACTTAGGGCTTAAAATGCTCTGTTATTGAAAAACGGAGCTGTTACAATAAATTAAAGGAAGTAAATTTCTGAAAATATATAATAAAATGGAGGGAAAAAAATGCATGTTTTTCAAATTCAACACAGAAAAGAAAAATATTTTTTATCCTGTTTTTATGGCTTTTTTTACTTTTGCAAGTTTTAAAGGGCCATTTCTCAAAAATTTCTCAAGAAATGTTTTTCATTTTTATAATTTTTATAACTAAATATATATATAAAAGAATTACACAAAAAGTTTTTTGGGGTGTTTTCATAGAGGTTCAGATTCATCCAGGCACACGGTGTGTAACAATAATATGTTTTATAAAATATTTGTTTAGAAATGTGTGAATAAGTGAGTACCTATATAATTCTTGTATATTATATTCAAATTTATACTATAATTTATACAATAGTTCAGTAAAATCTAATTTTTTAGCTATATCACTTTCTATGGAAATTAAAAAAAGACCTGTCAAACAATTTTGTGACATAGTAGATCTTAAGTAATCTTTAATTAATTTCAGTTTTGAAAAACTACGCTCTCCAGATGCAACTGATACTGGCTGTTTTAACAGAATTTGTAAAGCAATAGAAACATTTGGAGTGAAATTATTGTTTCTTAAAATAAACTCTAGTTCTTTTAATGGTGACATTTTTGGTTCAATTAATTCAGACAATACAAGCAATTCATCTAATAATTCCATGCCATCAATATCTGCAGAAGTATCTGTGCTTAATATTTTTTGAAGATTTAAACATTTTTCTCTAAGACTTTCCTTTGAAAAATCTTTTTTAATATTTGCAATATCGTACAGGAATTGAAAAGCATCACTGTGTTTATTTAACTGGTTAAATCTTTCTTCAATCGAGTTTATAGCACTATCCAAAATGCAATTAAAACATTCTATTTTAAATCTATCTTTTGGATTTATCATGGGATCATCTCAAGTTTAATAAGAAAGCATTTGTGTTTTAAACCCTGGTTTAATAGAAACTTCAAATCAAAATGATGGCTCCAAATCAAATTCAGCTGCAATTAATTCTGCATCAGAAATAACTTTTTCAAAAGCTTCAAAAGAAGTTAAAAATTTTGTTCAAAGTTTGTTTGGCTTCAGAAATGTCAATCTCAATATTCTGAATAACTTTGCTTGCTAAGTTTACTTGGTTCAAAGTATTGAACCATGTCACAGTACAGCAACAAAATTTTTTTTTTTTTTATTAGCTCAAAAGTTTTTCATCTTTTGAGCTAATACCTCTGCTTCATGGCGTGACGATAGGTCATAAGAAATGTCCTGACTGATTTCAAAAAGAGCATCAAAAATTTCTCCTGCATAGTATCAACAAGGTCGCACAGCTTCAATCCTGTTTTCCCATTTTGTTGCACTCTAAGGTTTTGGAAAGATTTTTTTTCCAATATAATTTTTCAAAACTGTCTATCTACGAGATGATCCACTAAGTAAGTTATAAATGGCTTGCACCATTCCGAAATAGGCCTCAGCCTCTCTAGATAATTTTGCAGCATCATTAACGACCAAATTTAATGAATGAGCATGACATGGTACAAAGAAGGCTCTCATATTCGCACCGTTGTTGTAGTCCTGTCTACACAATCCCAAACTGAGATTCCAACCTTCAATTGGAATCCCAGTTTGAGTCAACATTTGTAGAATAACATCTGTGAGTGCTGCACCAGTTGTCTGCTCTACAGATATGAAATCGATGAAATGTTCACAGACTTTAACTTCAGCATTTTCCATTTGAACAAAACGTAGCACAATTGACATTTGTTCCACTTTACTTACATCTTGGTACAATCCACTATAATGGAAAAATATTTTGCCATTTTCAATTTTGACAAAATTTCTTCACGAATTCGTTTTGCAATTATTTGAATGAGTTCATTTTGTATACTTTTCACCAAGCAATGGGTGTTAATCTCCTCATTCTTTATTCGGTGAGCATGATCTGCCATAACTGCATGAAACTGTGCTAGCAGTTCAACTAGTTTTAGGAAGTTTCTATTACTTTTCTAATGTAAAACATTAGAATTTCCACAAAAGGCATTGTTCTCCTAAAAATGTCACTATTGAAAATAATCTTTTCAGAACTAACTGCCAACGCTGTACTGAGAAGTCGTTGTTGTGATGCATCAAGTGTTTTGTTGGTATCTAGTTGGTTTGCTAATTCCATCCATTTGCTTAATGAACAGATGTGATTTTTAGAAGTTTCATGTTCCTTCAGCTGTCTGTGCAAATTTTTCCAGTCTCCAAAACCGATTGTCTTCAAATGTATGTCCATGTCACCAAACAACTTACACGAGAAACAAAACACAACATCTTTTCTTTTAGAGTATATAAGCCAGGATCTTTTAACAACTTCGCCATTGTTGAGTACTTTTTGCGTGCATGAAGGATTAAATCTTCTGTTGTTGACATTGACAGGAAATAGAAAAGATGGATTAGGTGCTGATGGACCATTTTTAACAAGAGTCACTCAAAGATCATCTATAATTCGATCAGGCCAATTGGCAGGATCTGTCAGGTCTGTAGTTGGTAAAGTTTAAAAACTCTGTTCTTCTTCTGGCAATGCAATTTGTGAAGTCGTAGATAAATGTGCTTCATCTCCCAATTTAGATTTTTCACCTTTCAGCTCATTTTTCACTTCCAAGTTTGAACTTGTTGTTGAATTTTATGGATTTCATCACAAACACTAACATAATAAGGATCTCTCATAGTTGTTGTTGACTTGCTTTTGGTGTTATTAAAAAAATTGCTTAAAGATTCGGACATTTGTTCATCCTCTTCTCTTCGTTTTTCTTTTTGCTTTCTGTAGAAATCACCAGACTTCTTTCTTTTAATTCCTACCATTTTTATCTATGGATGTCAGAAAATATATAATCAAAACTCAAAATGCCGCCCTAGGAAAGTGCCGCCCGAGGCAGCTGCCTCTCTTGCCTGTGCCTAGAGCCAGCACTGATTATAATAATTTGAACTATCATTCTCAACAATACAACAATAGTAGGGTGTGTGAAACTTAGTTAAGCTTTATTCGTCAAGGTTTCATCCGGGCAAATTCACACAACTTCAAGATCAAGGTCATTCACTAAGTCTCTTTCAATTGTCAATAGTGTTAAGGCCGGCAATCTTTCCTCGCTCATAGTCGACCGTAAATATGACTTAAGGAGCTTTAATCTGCTGATGGACCTCTCTGCTGATGCACTCGAAATAGGCAACGTCATCTATTTTTTATACAATGTTGTGATACTTGGGTAAATGTCACAGACATCATTAGTTAGTATAAATTTTAACACATTGTTCATGTTCAACTCTTCCGTGTCCATTTCTTTAAAAAGAATTCTGAATGAAAGAAATTGTTGAACAACATCAGCAAGAGTTGTGATATCAATATGAAATTGCTCTGAGAGAAATATGATAAGTTCTATACTATCCTCATCCCCATAATGCTTCGGATCATTAAAACTTTGAGACATTTGAACTTTGTAGCAATCTTCATGAACTGTTGAAATTGATTCCTTATTGTGCTGACATTTCTTTTTTCCAACTCTTTTCTGCTTATAAGCTGTTGCTATGTTACATTTTAAAGCAAGGTTAAGGGCTTCTTTTTCCAGATCATTCAAACTAGCGTCATAGTTTTCTCTAATATTGTTAAGTTGAGATTCAAAAACTTTGATGTAGCTGGCAGCAACAACCATGTTTATAGTACTCTTCTGTAAGTATTAAGACAGATAAAAAACCAGTGTTAACAGCTTACTGCAAAAGACTAAAAGGACAACAAATTCGAATTTATGAAGAGGTACTAGAATTTCCATTGCTACTGCCAGGTGCTTGGCTGTACAATTTTTTATTTGCCCTGCACCAATTTTCTTCAAAACTACTATCAATGCTTGAAGATTCTGTAAAATAGAACAACAGGTACTTTTCTAGATGCCAATCTTGTGTCACTGAGACGATTCAGACTTAAAGCAAAGTTTTCCACACTCTGACGGTACTCTTCTTTGAGCAAAGTAAACATAGGCAAACTGCAAGTATAAAATGTGTACACGGTTTCTAAAGTGCCAAAAATAATTTTGATTGCACATTAGAATTTTTAGCATTAATCAGCACCAGATTTAAATTTTGGGCTCAGCAATATGTAAACAAAGCATATGGTGCAATATCTTTAACTCTTTTCTGCAAGCCAGAAATTTCACCAGACATGGTGCTTGCGCCATCATGACTAGCCATATGCACAGTTCTGCTGGGATACCCAGTTCATCTAAAGAAGACTTATAAGATTAAAAAAGGTTTTAGCATTTGCAGTGGGTAGCTCTAAGAATTGTGACGGCTGTGAGTTCTGTGACTGAGTCACTATCATTACGTTGTGGTGGTATATCAGCACGATCTGTAACTGAGTCTCTATCATCAGCATCACCTACGACAAAATCTTTTGGTGTTTCTGTAGGTTTTAAATATATTTGAACACTGCCATAGTTTTTTCGAAATTTTTTCCAACATTTGGCGTCTTTTAGTTTATTATATTCGCTTCCAGACAATTTCTTTTTTTTTAATTTGACATGTTTAAGATTTAATATCAATAATCAATAATCAATAGATTGATATTTAAGTCATAGATTACGCGAAAAATCGGTAGAAAAAGCATAGACCTGTGATTTGACAACTTTAAGCACCTACTAAAATGGGAAACATGTATCTGCGCCTTTTACAAGGACATTGTGGCTATGTTGGCGCCTTTTTACAATTTATTTGATGAAATTAAACTGTAATAAAATAATGTTAAATAAAAAAAAGCGCTTATTCTGAATTTCAAAGAAGTGCCACCAGCTCCGAATTGTTTGCAGGGGAGCTTTCGCTCCTGCCTACGCCTCTGTTCATAATACTTGCTCTAAACTTACCTTCTTTTGTTGTTGATATTTTATTTCATTTTTATTTATTTGAATTTTAAAATCTTAATTATAAAAGGTAATGATAAAATAAAATGATAAAATAATAATATTAAAGTCCTTCTATATTTGTATCTATATATGTGTTTTGGGTGTATCTTACGTTGTAATGTAACAAAAAAGTGTAACTTAACAACGCAGTGTAATTTTTTATTTATATTCATGTTTTAAAAGGGCTTGGCGATAATACTGAATTTGTCTTTTTTTTGGCCCAGCCGTGTATTTAAATTTTATAACAAATAATGTATATAGCAACTAACTTTGTTATTATATATATTATCAGTTATAAAATGTAATATATAAATTACTTTTATGGTGAATTTTATAATAAAAAAGAGCATAATAGTATACCAGGTTTTATAACTAAGCATTTTACAAATATTCAATAAAAATGAGGGCACAATTTTAAAAGACTACTTTATTAAAAGCTTTAAAATAAACTTTGTTTTTACATATAAACAAGCAAGGCTGTTTACGTGTCAAGTAGAACAAAACAAGTTGGAAAGTGTCTGCTAAACGTAGACAGCTAACTACTATGTGTGATATAGAAAATGCCAAAGGAAATTTTATTCCATCTGTCTTTGATTTTATGACATGATAATAATTGTTGTGTAATGAAACCTTCTATTATGAAATATAAAGACAGACGGAATGGAATTTCATTTAGCATTACCTATATAGTTCGTAGTAATTAGCCTTGTCATCCACCTATTTGATGGAATTATGTAAACTGCTCTATTTATTAGCAGGTTGTATAATTCCATTAAATAGGTGTTTGACAAGACTATTGTTTTAAAAATTCTGAAAAAACATACAAAAAAACGAAAGATCTAAAGATGATCCAATTTAACTTTTATTAGACAATCACGAAAGTGATTGTAAATTAGACAGATTCGCACATAGGCACGCACACAAACACCATCTTATATTGTTAAATACAATGTTCTGTAAATCAAAAATCTGTGCCTGATCATAAGATTTTATTCTTTATTTTTATCTTCTTATACTTGTAGCTTTAATAAACTTATGTAATCCACGTTCTCGATTCCATGTTTGTTCTCGATTCCATGTTTGATCTTGATTCCATGTTTTATCTTGATTCCATGTTTTATCTTGATTCCATGTTTGATCTATTCTTTAAAGAGACATACTGCATAAAAAAAATAGTTACATACAGAAACTTAAACTAAATGTAAACTTAAGCTTAATTCAAAGTATATCGTAGTTTTGTTTTTAAAAATCTTATGATTTGTTTATAAAATTTTCAAAACTTTATTTCCATTTCCGTGCTGATTTCAAAGCTACTCGTTTTTATTCATGTTAAATAAGTAAGAACACTGACTTTATTTTCACCTTCAAATTCATATGGACACTGCAATTTAGTATGTTAACTCTTATCTAGTAGATATTATTCCGATGATGTATTTTTTTTATAAACTTTTTTTTAGCACACCTTAGGAGGCACCTAAAGTTTTATGATATTGTACATATTATTGGTAGCATAAAATTATTAGGCTTCAAAAGAAAAAAGGATTGATAAAATACTGTTAGTTTCTAAAAAAGTTTTTATCTAATCCTTTGACAGGATCATTATCTTGGGTCTCAAAAAAAAATAATTCATTAACTTACCTGAACCCGGGGTCAGTTGGCGCAAACCCTAAAAATGATTATTAATGTGGTATTAATGCAACATTTATAGAAGTTTTTTTACTTTTCATTTTTGCAACAGTTTTAATTCAATGTTTAAAGCATACCATATCTAAATAATGCTGATATTGACTGCATTCACTTAATAGTTCTTCTCCAATATCATTTTTATATAATTCCATAACGAACTCCATTAATTTAAGTTCAATAATAGAACCTCTTTTACCCAGGTTCATCAAAAATTTGAATTTATCTCTAATATTCTTGTATACAACACTTCTTTTTTCAAGTTCAGCCCCCAATTTATCCAAAAAACATTAAATACCTCTATACGAAACTTATATTTTAAAGTAAAAATATCTTTTTCTTCCTCTAAAAATATCACTAAAATTTTCTTTGACCTGTGGACTCATTTCGGCTGATTTGCTCTCAAATTCTTTATTTTTAGCTCGGAATCTTTACGTAAAGATTTTATATATAACTTCAGTGAATGGAATAGGGCGTGTCCTACACATATATCTAAACCAGGTGATTGTAGTGTTTTGTTAAATTTAATAGATAATTGACAGCTAACTTTAACCGCATAAACTGACTCATAATGAGAAGACCATCTAAAGGTGCTTAAATTTTTTAGTCAAAATGTCAGTGATGTTCTTTTACTCAAAATTTTCCAACGGTGTAAGGATGCAGAGAAATAGATGTAAATGTGTTTAATAGTTCCAAAATATTTTGCTATTTCCATCGCAACGCACAAACGAAAGGTTGTAATTCGTTCAAATATTTTTCCGTTATCTTAATATTATTGCCAGCAACAAGTACCTTAATATTATTACCAGCTGTATGAGGAATGTCTGGCGTGGAATCTACAATAAGGGTATAATATTTTGGTATCGTTTGTCTGCTCATCATGACATGTCATGACATCGACATCAATTATCTACTGCACTACCTCTTCATATACAGTTAAGTAAGTAGTAGATTTCAGTTAGATTAGACAGTAAGTAGTATATTATTTCGCCCCAGTTTGACACTTTTTTAGATGTTCTTTTAAGAAAGGATTGAATTCTGAAATCAGTTCTATAAGGACCATAAAATTTCCATTGTGTGAAGAGTCCCACTTTTCGTCATAATCGCATTCAGATAAAAATTTTATTGCTGCTACTACCCGTTCTAAAATGTTGTAGTAATATTTTTCAGTTTTAGTAGCCTGTTCTTTTAACTCTATTAAAAAACAAAGATGACAGGTTTAGGCAAAAATTGACTCAGAACTAATTAACTTTAGCCAATATCCTATATTGTATGTTTTACTCTAACACCAATAGTATCAGTAATTTTAGACAACTTTCAATCTCTTTTTGCATGCAGCCCTTGTCTCTATACTGAACAAGATTTTTGGCTGAGCAGTCGGTATCTACGTTGCCAAAAAATATGTTTACAAAAAATATGGATGTGCTTAGATCAGTTAAAAGTGAGTTTAGCGTTAAAAACTATTTTGCATTTATGTAATATATATTTCTGAATAATAATACAAAATCATCTAAACTCTTATAATCTTATTAATTTTTACGTCTCGTTTTTATTTCGCTTCTCTTTGCTGAGATTCACCCGAATTGAACTGCTTGTAACTGTTTATAAAGTACGTTTTGTCTAAAATATTTTCAGTGGTGGTTAATTTGGATTATTTTTTATTATCTTATTCCTTAGCGCAGCGCAGGTGGACATTAGTGTTTGGTGCTTGGACTATTTCTCCTCGGGGCCCCTTTTCTCTAGAGGGCCTAAGACTTCAGCCTACTTAGCCTAATGGGAGATTTGCTACTGCATTTTATGTGTGTTTATCTAGCTTTATAAACTTTTATATTTACAATTTTATTTGGATTTTATAAGTCTAAATATCTACCCCCGTTGATGTCATTTATAAATACATATTATAAAAAGCAAACGTAAAGGACAACTTTCACAAATTATTCTCAAGTATTAATTTTGTTTTTATTTTATTTTATTTGTTTATCGCATATTTTTACATATATTTACATATATGTCATAATACTTATTATGACATATATTTACATATATGTCATAATAAAGTTAACGTTTTTTTAAATTATGTTTAAAAGATTGTATTGAAGTTTTTTCTTCTTCATTATTTAGAAGGAATTAGATCTGCAACTATGACCACAAATGTAAGTGTGACTCTCAATATGCTATCAAGATAATAAATTCTTTTTACCACATTGTTTATATTTGGTAATTAAGAGATATTTTCATTTTTTGATATTTTAGATCATTAAGATCAAAAACCATATATTTTTTTGTTTTATATTTAACAATGTGGAAATAGATTTTTAAGAATAATTGAGAGAATATAGTTTTCTAGTTTACACATAAATAAAAAGTTACTATACTATAAATATTTAAATGATAAATGCAAACTCAAAATTCTCTAATCAGTGGATTAGTGGTGATTGGCGGTGAATTAGTGGTGGATTAGTAGTATAAACTTTAGAATGGGTTTAAATTGAGTCTTATGAAGAGAATAAAACTTTGTAAATAAAAAAATATAAAACATAGTAAATAAAAAAATATAAAACTTAGAAAATAAAAAATATAAAACTTAGTAAATAAAAAAATATAAAACTTAGAAAGTAAAAAATATAAAACTTAGTAAATAAAAAAATATAAAACTTAGTAAATAAAACCAAGAGAAGTATAAGTAGGTTTACGATTACAATTTATTATTCAACTTTTACACAATAACTTTTACACAATAACTTTTATAAAATTTAGTATACAACGAAGAAATTTATAATATCCTACTTTTAATATCTGCTTAAAACATGCTCTTAAATCTTTCCCTATTAGTTGTTGTGAAAACCTATGGTGCACCTGCAATGGTAAGAAAGAAGAAAAAAAAACTTTTCTATCCCTTTTCGATTTTGGTCTCAGCTGCACCTAAGGACGCTTTTGTTTGTTGTAGCATTTACCAAAAAAAAACGTTCATTCAAAAAATGCTTACTGGATAGATAATCGTTGAAATCATTACAACCGTCAAAATAATTATAAGAGTAGTTGTTTTTTTAAATTTTGTGTTTCTTCCATCAGCCGAGCATTTTGTATTGTTTAATCAAAGCTTCTCTATTGATTTTTGCATACTTTATTTTTGATTTGTTAGAATGTTTACCAGTGGTCTTAACCTATTGCAGAAATGCTTTCGTTGCATATTTTTAACGTATTTTATAAAAAATGCAAGTATTCTAATAGTATTTAACCAACGTACTTGAAATAAGGGATTTGGGTATTTATGATTAAATTGATGATGCACTCAATGATGGTACTGGATCCTTAAAGGTTTCTATTATTTCAATTTTTAAATGAAAATGTTCGATTTATTATTAGTAAATAACCCTGTTTTTTGAACTGACTGAGTATATTTTCTGGTGAAGCACTCACCATATTTATGTAGCATTTTTTATAAATTTGCAAAATTAGCTTTATTTCATTTTGATGATTAATAATATGATTTTAATACCCTTTTGAAAATATTTTTAAAGTAGAAATATATTTTCACGTCCAGTGTTTATTAATATGCTTTCAACTAGATGTTAAGCAGTGCAATCAATCACTGCATACTTCAATTTCAATAACACATGAGCGCTCTGATTATCTAATACAAGAGTGTTTTAACTGCTAGGATGAACAGCTTTTGTAACCATTCAAGTCTGATCTATTTTTTACTCGGTGAGTTGGACTATCTTTACATCATGATTGATATAAGTAACTTTTTCATTTATAAACAATCAAGAAACCGTAAGCAGAAACCTGATAGATTGACGAAGTTGTTTAAAACTATAGTTAATTATTTCATTGTAAAAATTTAAAAGCGTTTATGTCCCTTTTTGACTTTTGAAATTGTTTATTTATTACCATTAAAACCCAATTCATCTGCAGCTGCAAATATGTGAAGTTTTGTCGTGATCAATTTCGGATTTATCATATTGTTTCATTTAGTTATTTGAATATTTATCAGTTATATCTGACGTGCAAGATGACGCTCTGTTTAATAGAACGTTGTCAACTTTGTAAAATGCTACTTACTTGCCTAAATTCAATTGAAATGCTACTGAAATGCTACTATCTTTTTGTTAACGTGTCTCTATTGGGGTGAAGGTTTACTATGTTTTTGTGTATGCTTTTGATAGATTTAATTTAAATGCAAATTTTCTTAATGATATTTATTTATGATTGAAAATTGAATATGTTACGTCAAATGCATCACCATATTTAGCAGCCATGAGTTGATGGTGATGCTAAAATTAACTTATAGCTGCTTGTTTTCTATTTCATGGGTTCCAATTATTGTACCCCGACACTTTTTTTGTCATTTTAGTAGGAATATTGAATAGATATTTTCATGCTAATATTAGGAATATGTGAAAATAGTAATTAATTCTGTGAAAATAACTTATAAAAAGTAATTATGCGATAGAGTAAATTTAATACATGCAATAATTTTTTATATTTTGATTTAGCAGATTGCTACCCTACCATAAATGTTCAACCATTTTATGAAAATAAACCTTTAAGAAAACTATTGCAAGAATAATTCCTATTAAAAGTGATGACAGTGAGTTGTCTGATGAAAGTGATGACAGTGAGTTGTCTGATGACAATCAGCATGACGAGGACTATAACCCTCCAATAAGTGATGATGAAAGTACAGAAGAATGCAACAACATTGAAGACACACTTTCATCAAAAACTAGAAAAGATGACAGCATACCTTTAACCAGCACGCAAATAAAAGCCAAAGTAAAACAAAAACTCTAGTGGAAAACTACAAAAGATGTAACAGACAGAAAATTTCAGGAGATTTTCAGAAGAGACTATTTTCAGGAGATGAGAACCTAGGTGCTCATAGGTTGGAGTTAAAAACTCATATGCAATTTTTTGAGTTATTATTTCCAGTTACATTGGAGTAGCATATAGTTGAGCAGAATAATCTTTATGCAATTCAAACTTGTCCTGAAAATTCACTACAGCTAACAGTAGAATAATTAGAATTTTTTTTTATCATACCTTATTTATTAAACTTTTTCTTTTTTCATTCATTGTTTTCTTATTTTCCTTTTTCACATGCTTTACTTTTTTTCATTCTACTATAAGTTTATGCAAAGAATGAAAAGGAACAAGTAAAAAGATTCAACTTTATTAATCATAAAAAAGGCACGACATTGACAGTCTTTGTGCATTGCTGACATTCACACAGATGACATCAGCCATTGAATAACTTGGGCTTTTAAAAGACTTTGCTGTCGTCTAATTGGTAGTAGCGGGAAATTACGTGTTTTTTTGCAAAAAAATTCTAAATAAGTTTGTGTTTTACAAAGGACAAAAATTGTTTCAATAATTTTTATACGGAGTAGCAAATATTTAAAAATAAAACGATTTTCAAACAATCTTAAATTACATTTTTATGTTTTTCGATTTAAATAATTTCATATATTTTGAAGAAATAAAAAAAAAATGTGTTTTATTGCTTATGCAGCGCAAGTAGATGCCAATCGGCATCTGGTCATTCTCAACCTTTGTTGAAAAATTAACTTTTATAATAATATTTTTCTTTATTTTGTAACATAACAACAAAAAAGCAAAAATATTTTAATCAAATAACATTTTTTTTATTAATGCAATAGAGGGTTAAAACTAGTTTATTCCTTAAAATTTAAAATTTATCAGGAAAATTTACTAGAAAATTTTTTGATACGTGACTGATCAATTTTAAATTGGTCTAAAACTGCAGTGCCTAACAAACTAAAATCACACATTGTAAACACGCTTTTCATGAATAATACAAATTTTCATGAATAATAAAATATGTAAACTCATTCCTTTCTTGCTAAAATACTATTTTTGGCTCTATCTGCATTTTTTTATTTGATTTTTTTTATTTTTCATATATTTTGCTGTTCATACAATAATATAAAAAAATTATTCGATAATATTATATATATATATATATATATATATATATATATATATATATATATATATATATATATATATATATATATATATTTATATATATATATATATATATATATATATATATATAAATATATATACATATATATATATATATATATATATATATATATATATATATATATATATTATATATATATATAAATATATATACATATATATATATATATATATAAATATATATATATATATATATATATATATATATATATATATATATATATATATATATATATATATATATATATATATATATATATATATGTATGTATATATATATATATATATATATATATATATGTATGTATATATTTATATAAGCAGACAGGGGCTAAAAGAAGATTTGGATGACCAGAGTCACCTTAATCTTTTCAAAGATTATGTAACGAACCAGTAGAATATTTTGATCGAAACCTTTAAAGCCAGAATGCAGTTTTATTGTTTAAAGGCAAAAACTAAAGCTTAAAATCTCTCATCAGATATTTTATATATTTAAGTACATCCTTTACAGTAACTTCCAAGTCATAAATGGAATCAGCATCTTGATAGAACAAAATAGGATGGCCAAATTTTGTCGCCAGTATTGCATGCGCTATCTTTTTCTCTTAATCGATAACGTATTTCCGTAAAACTGTGGTCACGTGTCAGCGAAAGCACACAAGCATCGGATGCTGTGGAGAATTTAACTAAAGTTTCATTGAGGACACCAGGGGAGACTCGATGGAATTCAACTTATGATGCCATATGTCGACTTTTGGAACCAAGGGTAAAAGAAAAGCTCCCCCAAATCATGGATGCATTGAAATTGCGTCGTTTCAAATTAGTGGAATTGGAGGTATTGGAAAAATACAAGCAGTATATGAAACCTATTGCTGATGCTCTGGGAAAACTGCAAGGAGAAAATAATTGTTCAACGGTTCAGCAAGTTCGAAAGAAACTTGTAGTTCTTATTCCAAATGTTATCCACAGTGGAAGTTTAATTGAGGGATTGATTTCAAATATAGATCAGCGTTTCCCACATTTGTTTGCATACGATAGTTCATCCAGAATCTACGCAATTGCAGCTGCATCTCATTCTCATTTGAAACTACGATGGGTTCCAGTGGAAAAGAAAAACTGGGTTAAAAAAGTCTTCATAGAAGAGGTAAAAAAAATCATTTTTGCTAAAAATTCTGCAGATGCTGATGAAGCTTCGACATCTGGAACTGATGATTTTTTTGAATTCGAATCACCAAAAACAAGCTGCATACAAACTAGTCAGTCAGCAGTCACTATCGAGTGTTTACAATATCTTGAAAATGGTTTATACACACCTTCATTAGCATGTTTGGAACAATATCCAGTTGTTAAGAAACTTTTCAGAGATGTTAATGCAGCTGTTCCATTGTCTGCTTCAGTTGAACGCCTATTTTCTAAAGGAGCCTTATTTGCTGTGCCACGCCGAAATCGATTATCAGATAAATATTTTGAACTGTTGTTGTTGAAAGTCAACAAACATTTAGAATAGATTTTATTGTCATTTTAAACTTTAGTTGCCTTAATGCACTTTCAATAGCCTTTTTTTTATTTTTCGCTTACCAAAAGTATTTTGTATTTTAAATACTTTTATATTGAGTATTTTGTATTTGATATTTTAAATACCTTTGCTTGAGTGTATTTTGTATTTGTATTTTAATTTCTTTTTTGATCCAGTATTTGTATTTGTATTTTAAATACTTTTTTGAAAGTATTTTTTACAACACTGTACATAGTATGATTTAATATTGATAAGATAACTAACTTTTCTAGGGAATCACTTTATTTATATACTCACTGAGTAGAAATAAATTCATCTAGGAGAGAGGAATATTTATTTCAACAACATTTTTACTGTTAAAAAAAACTGATAAGTACTTCCTCTAGTTCAGGAGCCACAGTTTTTGCAAACTTCCATTTTAATAAGTTTTCTAAAAAAATATTTGCGTTTTAATTTTTCTTTGGTAGTATCTTCCAGATACTACTAAAGTATCTGGAAGATAATTGGAACTTTCTTTTTAATCTACATTTTATTGGAATTAGATTAAAAACTTCGATTACACTCTCACTGCTTCTAAGAGTCTAAAGTTTCTTGTGAAGCAATAGTTTCACCGGAATCACGTTTTTTCTTTGGAATAGCTAGTGTCAGATATGTTTGTTCGTGCTTGTGGTTGTGTTTCTGAACATACATTGTAGTTTTCATAAACAGTGCATAAAATAGTTTCTTGTTTTAAATGAGTAAAACACAATATTCCATCAATTGAAAATGTTTCATTGCATTCCACCAACTGAAAATACTATATTGTATCGCTTAGACAATGATAAAACAACATTTATTGGTAATGCCCTTAAAGTAGAAAATTTTTTTCTCTATATATTTAGGTAATGAGGATGAATTGATGTTTTTGGAAGACTCGGTAAACACCCAAGGTGTATTGGTGAAAAGCACACATTTGTTCATCCTTGTCAAGACTTTTTTAAGGTTATTTGATATAAGTCCATTTTCTGTTCAAACATTATCATCGTTACATCGCAAGATCGTTATCGTTTGATCGTTAAATTGCATTACCTAAAAACAATTTTTTAAACAATTATCTTATTAATTGTTAAAAAAATTACTTTTAGGTAATAATTTAAAATAACACATTTAAAAGTGTGCTATTTAAAACATTGTTTATAATATGGTTCTTGCTATTGAAAAAAATGTTCACAAGTTTGAAATATATTGTTGTTATTATTAATACCCAGCAAAAATTTTTACTGTGGATTTGCAAAGCATTTTGAGCGGTTAATTAGAGTTTTGCTAATCGGTTACTTAGTGGACCATTAGAATCATTCTCTATAGGCGGCCGGCAAATAAGTTTCCAAAATGTGGTATAGTAGCTATTCATTGGTTAGCCACTTTTGGAGGCTGTCACTAATGATCCACTAAGTAACCGATGAGCAAAACTTCAGTGGACGGTTCAAAATGCATACCCATCAAACAGTTTATAGCGGAATTTCAGTGCATCTATATAGGCCTTTTAAGCGGTTCACTGTAGTTTAGTCTAGAGTATCCGGATGATATGCTTCTTTAATAAATTTCTCTTCTTCCACACCGTTTACGTATATTTGTCTCCAGAGTTTGCATTTCTCCTCTAGTGTAGATGCTTTAACTACTGTTTCATTCAGCCTATTACTAGAGTTTGAAAATAAATAAAAAAAAAAGAAAACATTTGTTGTCTTTCCTGCAGCTTAAAGCTTATCTGTTAACTGATGAATGCATCAAGAGAAGTCTGAGTACAAGTAAGTCTAACTACGTTTACTTAAAATTATTTTTTTTCGATGAAAATGAGCTTTGTTCCTGGCTTTTTCGTGAAAGACCTTATTCCTCGTTGACCTCTTTTTGAGAATTTGTGTTTGAAAACTGCAACATGTCTGACCGGAGACAGTAAAATGTGCTACATTAATGACGTTGAAGACCGCATTTTAGTGAGATTCTTAATAAGAGTTTTCATAAACTTCATAAATTTTATCTCATCATTTGAAGAGATGTTTTATAATTGTGTGAGAAACTAACAAAGTTTTTTACTTGAAGTACTTTGAACTACAAGATTATCAAACTACTGAATTTAAATCAATGTATTTAATTTTACCAAAGATTTCCCTTTATTCAACTGATTAGCAGTTCGATCAAGATCACGAAGTTTCTGCAAGGATATAAAAATATTCATGGCTTCCTTAACCAAAGGCCTTACAGCCTAAATGCGTGTATCCCGTCGGGTTTATGAAATCTGATGAAGAGACAAGCTTTCTTGATCAAGATTTTTTATTGAGTAAAACTTGCACCGAAAAGATTGCAAAGCAATTGAACCCAGCTAAAAAAGTACCTGACTTCCACAGAAGATTAGTGAGTAGCAACTGGGTAACCAAGGTAACCAAGTAAGTTATTTTTTAAAATTAGTTACTTGAGGAAAAGATATGTAGTGATAGTGAAAACAAATCATCTAATGGAAACCACTCAGCTTATTGACTAATCACTTCCTGATACCTTGATTATCAATCTTATTAATAGAATATAGTATTATTACTGTTTTTCATATATAAATAAAAAAAGATTACTCACTTAGTCCCACCCCTCTACCTCTTTAAACTTTTTTTTGATAGGTAATATTTTGCCTAATTTTTAAAGTAAAGAGAAATTCTTTATTTATGTAAACATAAAATCTAAAAATACAACTTCAAAATACGTCAAGCAACTTGTTAACCCTCCCTCCATATTCGTAACTAGTTGTCATGTTTCAACTGAATTTTGTTTAAAGTACGTATAAAAAACTTTTAGAGCTTCCTCCCACCTCTAGCCAAGAAAGAAGAAATATAAAAAGTGTTATGCTTTAAATTATAATGTATCATGTATTTACTTACCTTTACTTAGTGTATTCGCTGTGCTGCTCAGTGTTTATGAATCACAACTTTTCAAAAAAATTGATTAAATCCAAATAGATGACGTCATAGATGTAACAAATCCAAATAGATGAAACTGTTTTCCGGCAGCAATACGTATAAATCTGTTGTATAAATCTATTGCAACAACGCATATAAAAATCATTTAATAAAAATCTTGCAATGTGTGATATAATGCCATTCAACTTAAAAACTCATCTTTTAAAAAAATGAGAACTTAATTTTTGTCGTATGGTATCTTTAACTAGTGCAGTTATTTTATATAAAATATTATTATTTTTGCATTATTATTTATTTAGATAATTATTTAAATTAAACACTGACTTGTTAAAAAATGTTATGCATACTAGCAGAAAATTTTCAATTTGAGCATGTTTTTTGAATATGATACCTAAATTTCCTAGAACTTTTTTCCTGCATAAATAAATTATTGAAGGAGAAACATTAAAGCTTGAGTTTCACCAGAAAATCTTTTTTTTTTTACTCATTGTCTACCAACTTTTTTGAGATTACATCCGTCGGAAAATCGACAACATATAAGAAATTTTCTTTTTTTATACGATTAAAGTTCTTACAACTCTGAAAACGAAAAACTACTTTGATTTTTGAAAATAGACATATAAGTACGGTATAAATATATTTATTCAACATTATATATTAATGGAATTAAATAAATAATTGAAAATAGCAAAAAGCGTAAACAAACATTTACACAAAAAGGTTTCTTATCTGGAATACCACTTACGCCCAGAACGACAACTGGTTTAACAAACTTAACATATTTAGAAAACTCTATTTGTATTCTTTTAACTATTTATTTTAAACATCATCCAAACTTATGGAAATAAATGTGATCCAATGAACTATAAAATAAAAATAGATAGTTGAATGCAAACTAGCTAATACCGATTTGCCTAAACCATATAAAATATGACTTGAGTTTTATATAAAAGGCGAATCTAGTTAAAAAAAGTTAGTAGACATCGTAAAAAAGTTTTTATATATTTTCCTTTTTTTATTTTGATAATTTTTTTATAATTTTGTCATTTTTAAATTTACCGCGAGTTAGGTATCAATCCTATTTTTCGTATTGGGAGTTTGATTTTATGAGCAGAACCGGCAAATATTTTTATGAGAACACCATAAAATATTTTTATGAGCGGACTGGCAAATATTTTAGTCTGGGAAGAACGTAAAAACAGCTTTTAAAGAAAATGCATGTAAACTGCTAATCAGTTTATAAACCATATTTACTATCATTTACAAAGAAATCTACAATTGCTTTCAAGGACTACCAGTTCCTGGATCCGTCACTCCTTTTAAGGACCAGTTCGTTAGCAATTTAACAAATTTTGTCTTGAACAAATAATATTTAAAATCAGATTCAATTTCAAGAGGAAAAAACAACATTATTTTTTTTTTTCAGAATAGTTTTGACCTGTTGCTAGCTGAATTTTAGCTAAATCAAATTGTTAAATTATTTGTGAAAAACGTGAAATATCTGAATTATTGGAAATACAGCTGTGACATTTAAAAATAACACTGATCAACAAATAAAATTTTATCGTGCATATCTTGTTAACTAGGTGGTTTTTTAAAACAAATTAAATATGCTGATTTCAAATATGCAAACCATTTTTCACCATCACGTCAAGTTGTAAAGATATTTGGGTTCAAATCTTTAGTATTTAAGGTAAAGTCCCTAATATTGTCGAAAAAAAAGTTATTCAAAAGTATGTCAACCTGGGTTTCAAAACAAGCGTATTTTCATAAAGATTTTAGAAAAGATAAATATTTTTACTTAAAATTTATTAACAAAAAAAATTATGTTAAAAAAATGCTAAAGACTTTGAAAAAAATTTTAACTTATTTAATTAAGGACTTTACCTTAAATACTAAAGATTTAAACCCAAATATCTTTACAACTTGACGTGATGGTGAAAAATGGTTTGCATATTTGAAATCAGCATATTTAATTTGTTTTAAAAAACCACCTAGTTAACAAGATATGCACAATAAAATTTTATTTGTTGATCAGTGTAATCTATCTTTGTAGAATTTAACAAACATTTCATATTTATCTATAATTTTATATTTCAATTTTTTTAAGTTATTAATTTTATTTACTAGGTTTTTCTAAATTTTTAAGACATATTTTACGATTTTTCATGTAAGAAAAACTTTGCGGTTCCGAATATCAGTGTTTGTAGTAGCACGGCAGGATGAAATTAACTTAAAAGTATTCTTCAATACTTTAAGTAACAGCTAATAAAAAATTAAAAATAATTTTTACACAGGATTATATTATTTATAGGATACACAGCACTATATATATATATTTAAATAAAAAAAATTAAAGTGTTTCGAAATCAGGAGTTTTTTTCAACTTTTCGGGGTTATTTACGAATTTAGTTTACGGATAATAAGTAGTAGACCGATTTTTTTTTTTATCAAAAATTAAATCATGTTAATTTGTTGCATCATTTTGTTTATTGTAACAATAAATAACAATAACACTTATATAACATAACTTATATAACATAACATATATATCTAAACAATATTTCTTGACGTTAGCAATAAAATTTTATAATAAATTGTATAAACTTGTTAAATCTTTATACGCCGGTTTTTTAAAATCGACCATTGATGTGCTATTTTATTTATATCCAACTGGTCAACAATATCTTTTCCTACACCCAATAACACTAAAGAATTCAATCTCTCGTCAGCTATTGTTGATCTAAGATGCGTTTTTATCAATTTTAGTTTACTGAATGTTCTTTCATTTGTCGCAACAGTAACTGGAAAAGTCGAGGCTAAACGACAAATTTGATTAGCATATGGTAAAATATGCTTTACTTCTTCTAATTTTTCCATTAAGGAATTAAATGATGTTTCGTCTTCTTTTAACTTATTAAATAATATTTCTAGTTCTGTTTGAACTAAGTCATAATCTTGAAGATTTTGACTTAGTTCAAACAGAACTAGAAATATTAAGACACCTTGACTGGCTGGTGGAAATATTGAAATAGATTTTTGTACATTACCCAATGAAATATTAAGTTTATTAAATGGTTGAGAAAACAATAGATATAATTGTTCAATAGAAGAAATACATGTTTTTAAATTTTCATTTGTTAGTTTAAATATGGTATCAAGAACTATTTTAAACTCTTTTCTGTAAAATAAATTCATTGTAAATTCTGTTTGTGTTGTAGAATTACAATCGAATCGTTTAGGAGCTAATTTTCTACGATGATGGTTTCGAAAATCAGCTTCAGAGTCTTTTCCACATAAGGTGGCAAACTCTTTAGCACTATTGATGAAATTGTTCATTGCAAAATCATCATAGTTGATTGATGCTAGAATTTTCATTGTGCTGTCAATTAAAGTTATTGCATCAATTATAGATAAATTTTTTGCCTCAAGAGTTTCAGCAAGATTTAAACTTTAGTTTGTACATAATGTTCTTCATGAAAGATATAGAAACAATAAAATCAAAAGAAAGTATTTGTTTTCGAAGAGCAAGTGCTTTTGATCTTGTTCCTTTATCAAAACATTCGTTTAATAATAGAATTTTATTAAGGCTTTCAACAACAGCTTCTAATGAATTCCATACAGCTTTAACACTTTCAGCACGAGCTGTCCACCTGGTTTTTGACAAGTTTCTTAATTGTAACACATTTTCAATTTTGGAAATTTTTTCATTAAGCAAACCATATCTTTTATTACTTGAGGAAAAAAAGACATAAAGATTTTCTAATATATCAATAGTACATCCAATTATACTACTAGCATCACAACTATGTTCTAAAAACGTGTTCAACCGATGGGCTTGGCATGGTATAAATATAATTTTGTGACCAACAAGTTCAGAAAGTTTAACATGGGTTCCATTAAATTTCCCTGATATATTACTTGCAAAATCATAGGATTGAAAGGGTATTAACTTCGGTTTTAATAAATTATTTTCTAAAATGTTGACTATTTGTGATGCTGTACCCGAACCAATTTTAACGTTTCCTTTTTAAATTTCCAAAAGTCGCTCAACAGATTTGCCTTGACTATTAACATATCGGACACATACTGATAAACGATCCTGATGTGATATATCTGATGTAGTATCAGCAGATACTGAATAAATGTTTGCTTCATGTATCTCTTTTATTACTATGTTACGTGTTTCTTTAGCTAGTAGTTCAATAAATTCATTTTGAGATCGTGGACCTATGTAAGTAACTTTATGTGATCGTAAAGAAGACTATTCCATCCAGCATTTCATTAATTGATTATGACTAGTGATTAATTGAACAAATTGCATAAAATTTCCTCCACTTTCGTCACCATCACCTCGAAATGCTAATCCTTGTCGTGATAATGTTCTAGCAATATCAAATAATATAACTACAATTTGTTTATTGAAATCTTTTTTTTGTTCTAACTTAATTGCTTCTTTTCTATTTGATATGTTTAAAATTATATCAATATGATTTTCAGTTGTCATAAATTGATAATAATCATGTAACCCTGCTTTATGAGAAAAACAAGAAATATGTTGCTGTAATTTACCTAATTTTTTAACTCCACAGCTTTTCATTTTATGCCATTGACGAACACTAGGTTTTACCCATGCTGAATCTTGATAAGATGGGTAAAACCTCATCTTCCTGGACCATTTGAATATAAAGTACATACAAAATAGTATGCAGAATCTGTCACAATACTATATTCTAATAATGGATATTCATTGTACCATTTAGGATTAAAACTATACTGTTTAATGTTGTTAACTGTAGTACTAACTGGATATTTAGTTAATTTTGGCTGATGTGGCCTTAAAGCAATAAGGTATTGACGCTGAGATGCTGAAGCAACCAAATCACGACTGCCTGGATCATGATTAATTATGTTATCGATAATATTGTTAATTGGTTTGGAACTTTCAGGTGATTTAGAGATTTGTTCCGATAAAATATTTGCATTTTTTAAGAATTCTTTAGAACTTGATTTTATTCTACTAATGGCCTGAATGCTTTCCAATAAGAATATCACAGGATTTGGAAATGTCTCAGATTTTAATTTAGACAAAATGGTACCACACTCGTTTAAGTCTGTGACAATATTTTCTAACTGACCAGCACACGATAACCAATTGACTTCATCATTTTGTATGTCAGGTTCATCTATTAGAGACAATTGAATTGAATTCTTTTGAAATAAATCCTTCTCTAACATTTGAGAACAACATGTTTCATGGTTCTAAATTATATTATACTTTATATCATATAAATATACCAAATATTTGAATTCTAAATCATTAAGTAACTTATATCTTTAATTAAAAAAATAAATAAATAGCAAGTTATAAGGAAATAACTTTAATTAAAAAAGCTTATTATGTTCAATTAAATTAATCCAAAAGAAGCTATAAAATAAATGCTTTTAATTTTTTAAAAACGATTTTACTATTTTTATCCTTGAATAAGTGATCTTTATTCAGAATACATAAGGGATTTGTTAAAAAATACATAGTAGATTGATTTCTTAAAAAATACCTAATGGATTGATTGATTTATTAAAAAATGCATAAAGGATTAATTGATTTGTTAAAAAATACATAATGAGTTGATTGATTTCTTAAATGTTACGTTTTAACTTAAATCAAAACTCAGATGTTTCAAATTATTCTACAACTTTATTAGCATAATTATCGTTGAACTTAATACTACATTAAACCAGGTACATACCGATTCTCGTTTCCCTGTGACTTTGGAAGTTTTAACTGCACTTTGAAAAGGATTTTCGGGAGCACCAACGTGTTTTATATTTACTGATATCCCATTATGTACTTTTCCTTGGTGTTGTTTTTTAAAATCGTTATTAAATTTACTGCAACATTTTAGACATTCAACATTAAATCTCTTACGTTTTGCCCCTATATTACTCATTCAAGAAATCGTATAACAGAAATTTAAATATTTTAAAACTCAAGAAAACAAAATACAAGTGCAACTATGTTGTGGTTTTAAAGACCGCAGTTTCTTATGGGATTGATATGCCTAAAAAGTAATTTTTTTCAACGTCACCAAAACGGTACCCTATTTCATTCCCAAAAGTCGTAAATATCAAAAAGTATATAATACATCAATATGAAATTTACATTTTTTATTTAAGAAAATATTTAACAAAACTCAAACACTAATTGTACAAGTTGGCATCAATGCCAACTCAATTACTAAATGTACAAATATGCCAACTGACACGCACAAATAACAGCTTTAGGGGTGTGTGGGGGTGTGACACCCTTACACCCTCCCTTCGGCACGGCCCTGTATATATATATATATATATATATATATATATATATATATATATATATATATATATATATATATATATATATATATATATACATATAATGCTGATGTAATACCCGAATGGAATACGGATATAAAACTTGCATAGAATTATTTGAGTTCCAAACATTAATAATGTGTAGAAAGAATCATACAAATCGTTAATATTGTCTGAAACGATATACCGGTCGTGCATGGTATAAACAGTATAAGTCAAAAAAAATCGAAATCAAAAACAAAACACTACAAGTTTTACTCATAAAATGTAAATTTCACGCCTCAATGTAATTATTTTACTTCAGAAGCTCATTTGAAAAACTTTAGAATGCTTTCAAATTTGACCGCTATAACTTGAAAATCAGCTTCTTTGGAGGGAAGTGGGGGGGGGGGAGAGTGTTCCACCCCCCTTAAAATCGCCTATGTATGCAAGTCTAACATCGTTGTCCCTGTTCAAAAGTGGTTCGTCTCATGACTTGTTTGTTTTTAATTAATATTTGATTTTCTTTTTAGATGTGTTTAGAACTTATACTTAAACATAGTTTGGGGGGCAGTCATCAATGACACCAACAATTTTTCAGCAATTTTTACCTGCCCCTTCCCCTTTGTCAACAACTTGTCAAACTTTCAGAGACCCCTATAAAATTACGTTAACAATTAATTTACCCCCTTCCCCTTTCTTATGTATAATAAAAAAAGTATGAAAAAAATTAAACATTTTAAAATAGTAGTTATAGTAGTAGTTTACAACTTATAGAAAAAGTGCTTAAAAGTAAATTGTTTAGAAAAAAAAACTTAGTTCAACTTTTAACTTATAAACATTTTTTAAATATATATAGCCATTTAAAATTACAAAGGCTTGCTCTGAACAAAATATGAGTACGAGTAAAAGTGATTACTACATGCAACACTATTGGTTTCAACTTCTTTCAGTGCATGATAGAAGGTAAAAGAACTGCAAGTCAATATTATGTTAATAATAAAAAAATCGTTCCAGTTATGGAATTTAAAAGAACAAAGAGAAAAATTAAAACTTTGATGGAGAAGAGTATTTCTCGATGCTTTCCGAAATTCTTACTATGATAAAGAAATCGAAACTATTGAAATTTTTGATAAGATCTTCAAGATCTTCTTTAAAAAAACAAGTTTATATTTTTAAATTATTATATTGCGAATAATAATTGCAAACTTAATATATATATATACATATATATATACATATATATATACATATATATATATATATATATATATATATATATATATATATATATATATATATATATATATAATTAATCTGAAAGTTATGAAATACATATATATATATATATACATATATATATATATATATATATATATATATATATATATATTATATATATATATATATATATATATATATATATATATATATATATATATATATATATATATATATATATATATGTATATATATATATATATATATATATATATATATATATATATATATTTATTGTTTTTGCATGGACAACGTTTGCATTTAGGTAATTTGGGATAACGGTAGTAACCAACGCGCCCGTCAACAGACCTACTTCTAGATAATGTTAAATATTTATCATAATATTTTTATCATAATTTATGTACAGTGCAGAGTCACAAAACGTGAATGTGCCAATCCTCCTTACTATAACTTTAGACCTAATCCAATTCCATATTGAGAGCAAACTAATTCTAATAGAGTCCAGCATAACAAAATAATGCATTTGATAATTTGTATAAACAAGGGGTTAGCAATCTTTTAAGACGGAAGACCCAAAGTTTATAACTTATAAAAATTTTCTAGCTTTTAAAGAGCTGCTAACATCTTGTTTTCAATATTATAAAAGTATTTGTGCATGGAGCTAGAGAGTCGCATTATAACATTGAAATTTGATCCATTAAATGTTTATATCAGGGTTGGCAACCTGGTTGCAAGCAGCAGGTTGCCGATTCTGGTGTAAACATTTAAATAATATAATGTAAATTATGTACTTACATAAATCTTTATTTGTTTTTACATCAGGTTAACAAACACAAGGTTTGAAAAAATAATAGTGTTACATGTAAAAATCTCGCGTGTGCTCATTTAGTTCTGTATGTGTCAGGTATTTTTAAAGCCCAACACGGTTTAAAAAAAGTAGAGTATAGAAAATGTCATTAAAATACTAAAGGCTGGGTAAGTATGTAACACAAGACTACAAACGCAGCCTAATTTTCTTTTTTTTAAGTTTAGTTGAGTTAATTTTAATGGTCAGTAATTTACAATATTTAAATGTTCGATATGTTTAAATTACCAACAAAGATGTGCTGCATCAGGCACCTCTATACTTACAGTCTTAAGATACTTGTGCACATCTGCGACAAAAATACCGTACTTTAAGAACATAATTGAATACTGGAAACATATGTGGAGAGAGTTTATTTCCAGTTACCGTTTAAAAACTCTCTTTTAACTAATTTAAATGTTCATCTAGTCGATTTTTGAAAATGTTGACGGAAGTCGCGTCAATTACTATTTGCGACAGGGTATTCCACTGCAACACAACACGGATCGTGAAGAATTTCTCTCTTGGCATGCAATTGAGTACTCTTTGCTGTGCAAGTCTTTGATTATGACCAAGCATAATATACTTTGACGACAAAGGACGATTAAATAATACATGAAAGTTTATTAATAAAAGGTGATTTAATTCTGATGTTCAAGTTCACGCATGAACTTGAACCTCAAAAATAAATCACCTCTTATTCTTCTTTCTTCAAGTGTCGTAAAACCTAACATGACTCTTCGCTTCTCGGCGGTGCGATGCTAAATCTAAGGAATAGTTTTTGTACCACGGTTTTAAACTTTCTCTAGCACTTCTATGTCTACCCGTTGGTAAGCCAGCGTAAGGTGACTACGCTTGGATAGCGTACTCTAGGTGAGGACGAACATACGTGGTGTACACTTTTTTCCACAGTGAAAAACTACGGCTGCGAATAGTTTTTTTCAGCCTCTCTAAGGAGCGGTTAGCGTTCACTGCAGCTGCTAAAAACTTGAGTATTACTTTTAAGATCATTTAAGATAAGAACTCCAAGAACTCTCTCTAACTGAGCAACTTCGATTGCAAGTGGCAGGCCGTCTGATCCTGGTATGTAATAGTCTCGTTTTAATACCTTTTTTATCGGCCAGTATGCATGATTAGTAACTAAGTATGCATGACTAGTAACGAAGTAACTAAATTTATTTAAAAAAGTAACGTTGTTGACGTCAACTTTTCTTGACCCCCTCTTCCCCTTTGTGAAAAATTGTCAGGCCCTCCCTCCCCTCTATTTTGTTGACGTAATTAATCGAAAGCCCCTTGTCACAAATGTCTGCAGGTAATTGTCTACAAACAAAGCTCTTTTAACGGGTAAAAAGAGCGCAGTTAAAAATAATAAACACGTCAAATAAGCGGTGACAAAATTTTTTAGTCATGTGGAATTTATTTTCGCCGCTTTTTGTCATTGGAAACAAAAAATCATTAATAGATTTACAACTAGGAATTTATCTGCTTGACTCATACTAAAATTACTCCAAAATTATGCAGTGTCTATGCTTTCAAAATGTGATAAAGATTTAATTTCTTTTCATAGTCATAGTATAAAGAAGTTATAGTTATTTTGCTTCTTAATACTAATTTTCAACACACGGATTGCAGTTATTTAATAGAAACTTAGAACCAAAAGTTAGGTGTTTTTTTCTTCCCATAATTGTATAATTTGTTATTGAGTTTTAAAAATTTGATATATGGTTTTTGTTTTTTAAACTAAATAGTTTCTTTGAATTAAACACGATTCCCAAAAATACTTGTTACTCATTTTCGGTATTTGTTTATTTACACAAAGGGATTAAACAATGTTTAAAATTTGTGTTATTGGAAGCGGTGGTGTTGGGAAAAGTTGTTTAACCATTCGATATTTAAAAAATGATTTTGTTGAGGTATGTATATTCAATTTTATTTTTATTCATTGTTTAGTTTGTCATTTGTCGAGAATTTTAAACAGTTTTTATTTATTTTAAATAGATTTTTTAAATATTAAAAACAGTCAGTAAAAGCGTTGTTTTACAACTAACCTCCACTTTGGTAGAGGTAGATATACCAAAAATTTATCAATAGTTAAAATAAAAAATAATTTTAATCTTTGTGTATTTTAGCATTATGATCCAACAATGGGTAAGAATGATTTATTTATATAAATATTTTATAGAATAAAATGTACTTTTACTTTTGTTTACTCTCTTGATAAGGTTTTCTATTAAAAAAAGAAAAAATCTTTTTTTATTAAAATAAACATATTATTATTATTAAAATAAACATTGTTTTATCTAAATAATGCTTTTATTTTTAATTTCTTATAGTCTGTTAACTTTAAATATTTATGATTGCATTATTAAATTTATATAATTAATAATAATTTTATTAAAGGATTGAACCTACCCATGTCTCCATATATTGCTGAGATTAAGTTTACTATAACACACTTCAAATATTTTTTATCAACCTTTTAAACATTTAAAGTCGCTTCTAATGTTTTTTATCTACCTTTTAAACAACCATTGACTTAAAAAAAAACCTCTTTTAGGTTTGAAAACTTAAAAAAAAGTTTTTATGAAATGATTTTTATAAAAAAAAATAATTAAAAGTTTTTTAAATCACTTTTTGGTGTTTAGTAAAGCAAACACTATAGTTTTGAATCATATTTTTTAGCAGAAAAAACAGTTTCCTTATTGAGAGTTAAGCAGACAAAACATTTCAGCAAATATTTTTTTGAAATTTCTGGGAAATTCTTAATAACTTGCTTCAGAATGGATTTTTTTATAGAGTTTATAGAGTTATTTTTTGAAATTATTTATAGGCTTGTTTAAAACTCAATTTCAAAAGTACTAAATTGGGTTTGAATGAAAATATTTTTAAAACAATTTAAAAAAAGCGGAAATATTTTTTATGAATTTTCTTTATATTATAAACTTGATAATAATAAATTAATAATGAAGCTATAGGTCTTAATCATGAAATGTAAAATTAAAATAATTTATTTTCGTGATTTTTTTAATGACATGAAATTTAAATAGAATTTCTAGTCTTTATGTTTAATAACTATGAAGTTATTGCACATTTCCATGTAATTTATAGCACATATTTTTGAATTAATCCAGAACAGCCATAATTCTGAAGACAGTAGGAAAGAAAAAGCTATGATTGTGAAACACAAGTTAAAATGAATACACAATGTTTTTGTGCCTTGATTTTTTTTTTAGTGTAGTTTTTCATTTTATTAATTTAAGTTTTAAATTTCTTTTGACAATTTTAGTTTTAAATTTCTTGTTCTTAGTTTCTAGACTATTTTTATTATCATTTCAAGTTTATTACTTAGTATTAATTTTGCTATTTTTTATTATTTATTATTATTATTATTATTTAGAGTTCTTGATTTTAATTATAAATAATTTTAGTGCCTATTTGAGATCAGAAAAAAACTTACATTAGTTTTGAAATAAAAACTTTTTCAATTCAATCAAAATGTTTAAGATAAGCACTTAAAAATAAAACTCAAGCTAATTATTTAAACAAACCATATTGTTTTACTAAAAATAGATATTTGTCACAATATAAATTTTATGTCTAAAAAATAGTTTAAGATAAAAATAAATACATTAGAATTCCAAATCCTTGATAGTTTTATGAATGCTTTAACTTTTTAATTGTATATCTCATAGGTGCTGTATATGCCATAGATGCTGGTAATATTGAGTTTTACATTTACTTCAGGGTTAATACACAAACAAAAAAAAATTATTTTATGCAAAATATACCTTTAACTACCACTGTCCCTGAGAAAAAAGGTTAGATAAGTTGGACCTCACTACTTTAGTTGTAAGATAAATTGGTTTTAATTTAATTTGATTTTAATTTAATTTGATTTAATTTAAATGTACAAGGTATTTAATGGAATTAAAAAAGAAATTTTAACCAAAGAAGCTTTGTCAAGTAGTTATCAATTAGCAAGAGATCAGCAAATGAAATATAATCAGAACATAACTGATTTTTTACTTAAACATTATTTTTTAACAAACAAAACATCTTTTTATTGGAATTTTATTTGGAATTGATATTGTTAATGCTTTTTACAGTACCTAAAAAACCTGGAAAACCTGGAAAATTAGTTAATTTTGGCTAAAGTCATGGAAAACCTGGAAAAGTCAGGAAAATTTTCTTTTTTCTTTAGATAGTAAAGGAAAAGTCAGGGAATTCTGATTGAGAAGTTACTTGTTTTACAATTGAGTTATTATGTTTTTGTTGGTTCTTCATTTATTTTGATAATTAAAAAATACCCCACAGTGTTTCAGAGGAAGGCATATGATCGCACATCTTTATATGACCATGCATATAATATTTTATTCTTACAATTTGACCATAGCTTTTAAATTTTTAAAAAACTTTAATACTTTTTAATGTTTAAATATTATGCAAAACGCTTTCAAATCAAGCAACAAATTAATTCGTTTATTACTAACAATTATTTTCAATAAACACATTTTTTTAAAAATTGTCTATGGTTGTTATTTTATCAATACAATAATAGTAAATGTTTCTTTTTTTATTTATTATAAAAAAACTATTTCTCTATATATTTTATACCTATTTAAAACTATTTCTATAATTTATTTTATTAATAATGGCAACTTTAAACACTTTTGTATCTTCAAAGCGAAAAACTTTCATGCTATTTTATCTAAAGTTACATAAGTTACATAAAGTTTCAAAGGTTTTCAGCTTTGTTGAAAACTTTTAAAAGTTTTTATAAAAAAAAGTTTCTTTTAGCATTACAATAACTATTAGATTAAAATCCTTATGAAAATGAATTTTGAAAATGAAAAAGACTTTTAAAAGCTAAAACAAACTTTGCTACACTGCCCTATGTCATAAATATGATTTTATATTTTGTTTCTGTTTTTAGAATTAAAATAATGAATAAAATAGAAAATAGGCTTATTTCAAAGAAGAATGGTTAAACAAAGACATTTACCCTCATTTTTACTCTTGGCTAATGAAAGGGAAAACTAACACCCAGGCAAAATGCAAATTATGCCATAAAATAATTGAACTTTCGAACAATACCCTCAAGCAATAAAAAGTCATGAAAAATGAAAAAAACATTTCATTTGCAAGGAATTTCTCTTGTTTTTTTAAATCATCTGCCTCTAAAAATAATAATTCACCTAATTCAGTTCTAACAAAATTCTAACAAAATCTGTGCAGAAATTATGTGGGCATCTTTTCAAATTGGGACCAAATAAAGTTAGATATAGCATCACTCATGGTCTGTTTCTGAAACTCTATCAGACAGATGCTCCAATGTTACCTTACATGAATGGTGATCTTGTGCAGTTGATTAAGAGTATTCTTAGGATGTTCATTAAATCTGAAACTATTGAGGCATGCTCAAAAATTGATCTGCAAAATAAAGAAAACCATTTGAAACCCAGTGAAATTGATATTGGATTTGCAGCTGAATTATCACTGTCAAAGCTCAGAAAGAATGATGCAGTTATTTTAAAGGATGTTAAAGAATTTAAAATTCAATGCATGCACATTTTGAATTCAGCTGCTGAAAAGTTATTTAAAAGATGTCTGCTTGATTCCATGATTGTTAACATGAGTACTTGTTCGCCGCCAAATTTTTATGCTCAAATCACACCTGAAACAAATAGGAATCAAATGAAAATATTGCCACATCATCCTATCTCAGTTTGAATACTAACTGCTTCTTTTTCTGACAAAGTTATCAACCAGTTCTCAAAGTTTGTGTCATCAGAATTTGCTATGAATCAGGATGTTTTCATTAGTTATGATTGAAAGAATAAACATCCTGATGATTTTTATTTTGAAGACAATGACATAAAAAACTATCCAGAGTTGTCATCTGTCATTAAGTTGGTTCTGACTCTGAGTCATGGACAGGCATCTGTTAAACGGGGGTTTAATGTCAATAAAGATGTAGTTACTGACAATATATCAACAGATAGTATTGTTGGGTGGCGTCTTGTGCGTTATTTTATGCCTACCAACAACCTTAACCCCCATACTGTCCGGATTACATCAGAAATAAAAGTTGCGTCTAAATTTGCACATCAAAAATACCAACTCATGCTTGAGAAAGAGAAGTCAAAGAATAAAAAACATGCAATGCTAGATCAGAAAGCCATTATTTTATCTGAAATAGAAGAGCTAAAATCTTAAATGGGTCTCCTTACAAAAACTTCATTGATGCTAGAAAAAGAGTTTATCTTAACTGTAGAACAAGTCGAAAAGGAAAACAATATATCATTGGTCAGCAAAGCGAATGCTTTAAAAAGGAAAACAAGGAGAAAATGAAAGGCGTTGCTAAGTTGCAGGAAACATTATTGATATTACAAAAAAAGAGAAACTGAATTAACTATCGTTGCTTTATGACAATTTGTTTGTTTATATAAAATATTATTCATGTTGATATTTATGCAAATATGGCAAGTAAAGAAACTTTAATTATATTTTCAATATAAGATTTTGCTTAAAAGTTCTTTGTTTTAATGGATCACATATGACAAAACAGACATTTCTTTAGAAGGATTATGTCATAAGTAATTTGAAAACTTGTCAAGGTTATTATATCCATTATGATTTTTGTATTGTAATTTTAAACAAATTTAATTAGAAAATTGCTTTGCACAATGACCTTTCTAAGAAGACAATGCATTTTAGTTTTTATATATATATATATTTTTTTACTTGATTTTAGCTCATTGGTTGCTAATCAGTTTTTATTTCTAGGCCCTGTTTCAGCTTGTTTAAACAACATTAGCTTAAACAACTTTGGTTTAAACCTCTGCATTTTTAGTTGATGATGTTTTTAATTAAAAGAACTAGATCATGCGCAAGTTAATGAGTTAGTCTAGCTATCGACGCTCAAAATATTTTTTTAATGTTTCTAGGCTTTGTTTTGTTATACTGTGCTATTTTTATCTGAAGATATTGTTGAATTAGCAAAGGTGAAAATAATCTGAAACTTTTGTTTTTCTGAAACTTATGTTTTTTATTCAAAGCATGTACAATTTTATTTCCATTACAGTAGATAGTAGTTTTGAACATTTTATAAAAAACATTACAAATGTTGAAAATTGTCAGGGAAATTCATCTGATTTTTCAAAAAGTCTGGTAAAAGTCAGGGAATTTTATTTAAATATATGACTATGAACCCTGTCATGGCCATAGACAACTTTTTTAAACTGGGGGAGGCGGCTATAAAGAAAAGAAGCGCAATCTGTCTCTTAACAATAAAACCTTTCAACATTCTTTTGTAATACCTACATCTTATGCATAAAGCACTCAGCATCAAATATACTGTATTCGAAGCTGTATTGCTCATGTTATAACTCTTTTCAAATAAAAAAGGTAAAAAATATTTCTATATAAGTCAAGTTTTTTTTACATATTTTTTTGTAATTTCAAGTAAGGGTTTTGTTGTAGTTTATAATTTTAAAGTGTTTTTATAGCCTAAAATATGAATTTTAAATGTGTAAATGTTTAAATATTTTTAAACATTTTCAAATGTGTAGATAATGCAGAAAGTTAAAGAACAAGGTAAGTCTAAATGCTTTGCCCCCTGCCCTTAATGTAAGACCAACCAGTGTACAATTTTTTTTTTTTATCATTGTCAACTTAGTTGACAATGGTAAAAAAAAATTGTTGAGGAATATAAACTTAGTTTATAACAGTAAAAAATTATTTTGTAAACTGGTTGCTTTCATGTTAAGGATGGAGAGGGGGCATAGGATTTAGGGCTTACCTTGTTCCCAGGCTTTGATCATCAAAATTTTTTGCAAATTATCCTTCTTTGACATAAACATGTACATAAAAATGTTTGAAGTTCCTCCATGTCTAGAACAAAAATTGTTCCATGTCTGGAGCAAAAATTGCTTTCTCAAACAATAATAAAGTATTTCTACAGGCCTGCTTGTACTAGAAAACTGTAATTCTGCAAATATGTCAGGGTAATTATGCCATCAAGATTAATTAGTTTTGATTTTGAAATAAGTAATTTTAAAAAGTTTTTCACATTAAAGCTTAATAAAATTATTGAAGCTTTATTGTAAGTATTTTAGTTCTATCTGTTCTGGTCTACTATTTGAAACCACTGATGTTCATTTTTGATTCTGTCAACACTTTCATACTGCTTTTTAAGAACATCAATTTCTGTCAGATACTGTTGTAAATTTTTTTTTCCGACAGCTTGTATGTGGGAGCAACTGTTGCATCTGTGAATCTTTTTTCATTCATGTAATCTTTTCATTCTTTGCTGCATACACTTCAATGGTTTTATGATAAGACATTTTAAGGCCTAAAACACTCAACGTCAATTTTACATTTTTGTGTATTGTATATACACAAACAAAATGTTGAACCCAACACCTTTTGGACCAGTAAGAATACACTATTTTAATCAAAATTTGGAGAATATGATTTTATTGAGTACTTTTTCTTATATATAGATATATAGAGAGCTCCTTAATATTACACAAAATCAATTTTTTGACTTTTTTTTCCAATACTAAAATAATTTTTACCAAACATTAGTCTTGAATACTCAACATCGCAGTAAAAAACATTTTTAAGTTCTTTCTTGCTAATTCAACGCCATTTAACTACAGTATTAATGTTTAAGTTTTAATATATTCTTGCTTATTCAACAAGGTTTAACCACATTAGTGTATGTTATAATGCTTTTTTTGTCTTGTAAAATTATTGCCTATAGAATTTTAATTTTGGAAACTTAAAACTAATTTGCTTATCTAGTAAACCATGAATTTGGGGTTGATGTCAAAATTTGAAGTGGTTGTGTCTGTAATGTCTTTTTTTCATGCATTCAACAAGGAAGTCTAGATTGTTAGCTTTGATTTGAATCTCCTTTAGATTTTCTATTTTGCTTTGCGCAGCAAGATTGGACTTAGAGACATTCAAAACATTTGCAAGATTCTTAACAACTGCTTATTCAACTTGCTATTTTTTTTCTCCAAGTGATGGCTTTGTAAGAGATTTTCTTCTTTCTCTTTCCAAGTGATGGCTTTGTTAAAGATTTTCTTCTTTCTCTTTTCCCAAGTGATGGCTTTGTAAAAGATTTTCTTCTTTCTCTTTTTCCAAGTGATGGCTTTGTAAAAGATTTTCTTCTTTCTCTTTTTCCAAGTGATGGCTTTGTAAAAGATTTTCTTCTTTCTCTTTTGATGGCTTATTAAAGATTTTGCTTAAACTTACTTTAGGAGGGAAATTGCTCAACATTATTTTATATTTACTGTAGTATAAGTTTATGTTTACTGTAGTATATAAGTACTGTTGAGCAATGATCTTATTGATTTTATTTTAATTTCTTTCTGTGTATCATTATTAGAGGTAACCTATTCAGTCTTCTCCATTTGGAATTTAATGCCAGGGCACTAAAAGGTGCAGGCACGATGGTAATTTTTAAGTTGGCCTGCACAATTTAAAAATTCATTTTTTTCTGCTATTTTAAATAAAATAATAATAGCGAAAAGTATACTTTGAATAAATACTAGATGAAGTAATTAAAAAAAAAAACTGGTAAAAAAAAGCATTTTTCATTAAAGTTGAACAAATGAACAAAAAGGTTTTGTTGCAATTTAAAGCAAAGCGCTTCTATTTTTTTGGCATGCGGTTGTTTATGCGTTCACCAAAGTTTTTGCAGGCGTTTGGGTGAGCATGAAAAGACTCGAGCGCAAAAGTGCTGGCTAAACGGAGAAGACTGCCTATTAGTATTGGTATATTGAGTATATTGCAATAAATCATTAAATAAATAAGTTATGTTTGAGTTGAAACCAGCCATAGTTTATTAATCTTCTTCAATTAGTTTAAATAAAACACATTTTGTATACAAGTTATATATTACACTGTATATAAATGTATTCATCTTTATTAGAGTGTAGGCAATTAGTTTTGAAATATTCTGCATATATACTAAAGTAAAAGTAAAAAAATGTAATTATAATCAAAGTTTTTATTTATTTTACTAAAAAATAGTGTAAATTTGTTAATTGTAATTGATATTTGTAAAAGTATTTATAAATCTTTATCTTTATATTTTAGAGGAGTCATATGAAGCACAGGTATAGTATTTTTGTGACTGTATATTTGTGGCAGGTATGGTAATTTGTACACACACACACAAACACACACACACATACACACACACTCATTCACACTCATACACACACACGCACACACATATATATTAGTGTGGCAGGTATAGTATTTAGTGCACATGCATGCACAGACTCACACAAATTTAAAAAATATTAAATAGCATGTTTTCACTAATGTGGAAAACACTCATGTTTTTTTAAATAAAATTCTAACAATTTTAATTTTTAATGGTTTCTTTAAGATTTTTATTGTTTTGTTTCCATTTGAAATTCATCTTTAACAATCTCAGCTTTAGCATGTGGATGTGCAATTAAGTCTGTCTCGTTCTTTTCTTTTTAAAAATTTAAAAACTTGTGTCAAAGTTATCAATTACTTTTAAAATATCTTTCAAAGCCAAGAATGCTAATGTTTTTTTCTAAAAATAACTTAAAATAGGGAAACATTTTTAATTGTTGTTTCAGAAATTATAGTTTCAAAACATTTTCAAACAATTTTCTAATAAGTGGATTTTTACCCGACAACTTAAAATTTAATTACATTACATGTTTTGAACACAACAATTTTTTCCAAACAAATGAGACAATAACAAAATTATTTCGACTAATATTTTAAGTATAAAATATTTAATTATCCAAGAAGAATCCTTCTGTGCTTTCATTATATATATCTTATGTCTTTAACTGCAGCAATGTTTAAAAATTTGAAATATGGCTGCTATTTAAGGTAGAAAAATATATAATTTGTTTTATATCCAATGATTTTTAATTTAAATTAAAATGTATTGATGAGTTAGGTTTGTTGAAAATTGTGTATGAAAATATTGAAAAATTCAAAAAATATTTAAATATTAGAAAGTGATATATGAGGACATTAAGGGCTACTTTGTCGCCCAAGGGGTATGCGTTGGGCAACTCTGGTCCATGGCTATATTATTTGATGTATGTTTACACTTGGCTGCACCTACTGCTATCTGTCATGCATTTACACTTTGCATGAAAATAAAAATAAAGATAAAAGGAAAATAAAAAGTATATTTAAGTAATATTATATACAAATATATATGTAAATGAACAATTTTTATTTATCAAGAAATATAAAATATTCATTTAATTATATGAGGTCCTTAAATTTAAAGTATTTTTAACAACTTTGTACTATTTTAAGGAATTTGATTTTATTCTCAGTCACCTTGTATAAAAATATTTGTAATGTAAATATTTGTAAAACTAATTTATAAAATATTTCAGATGACTTTCCAAGGTCGTCAGTTGCATTTTGAAATCTTAGACACTGCTGGACAAGAAGAATTTGCAGCAATGCTGGATTCTTCACTTAGTCTTGGTGATGCTTTTATCATATTGTATGCAGTTAACTCGTCTTCCAGTTGGGAAGAGCTCAAATCTCTTAAAAACAAAGTGCTAAAAGGAAAACTTAACAGTGGCACAGACGTCCCAATGGTGATTGTTGGCAATAAAAAAGTAGGTTTATGTTTATTAAACTAAACATTTATTACTAGCATTTTTTTGTTTATATTTTTGACCTGCACTTAAATGTAAAAATATTTATTGTCAAAATGTTATTATGTAAATAAGTTATGAAATGTTTTTTTGCTTCCCGTTATTTAAATATAAATAGTTTATTTTTTTGACATTTGACACTATCATGTTTTGTCAATGTAAAAATGTTACCGAATGTTTTTTTGCTTCCTGTCATTTAAAATATAAAATAGTTTATTTTTTTGACATTTGATACTATCATTTTTTGTCTATAACCAAATGAATAAAAATATGCTAAAATTTTATTTTATTTTTATATTTATTAAATACATAAATACAGCTTTGAAAATTACATTTGTTTTATATTTTTAAAAAGTTAACAGATAAAAAACTGCAAATTTTAATACTCCAAGATTAAAAACCTAATTATTTTACAAGTGGTTTTATGTTAAAGCAACTAAATTTTTTTTATTTTTACAAAGTGGATGATATGCATTGTGTTATTTCACCCTACGTGTTATTTAAACAACTTTAATAAATACTTTGTACACATTTTTTTTTACTCATTCTTTTTACATGTCAATTCAACCTGTAACATTTATTACATGTATATATACATGTAATAATACATGTATATATCCATGTATTATTACATGTATTATTACATGTATGTATACATGAATTATTACATGTATTGTTACATGTATTATTACATGTATATATACATGTATTAATACATGTATATATACATGTATTAATACATGCATATATACATGTATATGCTGATAAAAATAAGCTAAAATAAATCTGTAATGAAATTACAGCTTTTGCTCTTTTTAATTTATATTTGATTTGATTTATATGAGAAAATACTTTTCATATGTATAGTATATAAGTTACTTACATGTAGTATATAAGCTTATGCAGAAAATGAAACTAATGCTTATGAATGAGTTAAATTAGTTTTAAATTTTAGCATGTTTATTTGTTAAATGTTTCATAAGCAAATTTTATTTTTACAACAAAGATTTATCTTGTTTAAATTTATAATGCTTTTATTTCCCATTTCATTTTACAAGAAATGAAATTTGTTTGGTAAATTGATTTTTTTTTTAATTTTGAAATGCCATGCTGATTGATATGACTTTTAACAAACTAAGAAATTTGAACTTAGTTTACAAAAATGCTGACCACCAAGTTTGTTTCTTATGTGTGTCAATCGCATATGATTGATCCAAGATTGGTTTTTGCATGAATCAAAAATAACTTTTTTTTATGAACAATTCATTTTTCATTAAAACTTTAATGATATAAAATTTACTGTTTACTTAAAGTTACAGACGCATTTATTGATCCTTTTTTTTCCAGAATTTTGAGAGTTTTGCATTTGTGCTCAAATTTTATCTATTTTCATTAATTTGTATTTGTCAGAAAAAACGTTAAATTTGATTATTTAATATTTAAAAAAAATAATTTATTTTTAACTACCAAAATAAAATAAATTACCGCAAAACAAATTTATTTTAATAATAAAGAAAAACAATTCTAAGATTGTTAGTTTTTAAATGTACTTATGTGGAATGTTTATTTTGTTTCAAGTTTTTTTTTATTAATATTAAATAATTAAATTGAATATTACATTTTTTATTATATTTAACATAAATTAATTGCTTTCTTTTCTCAACATTTGTATAAATTAAAATATGTAAGGATTTTTTTCATTATTTCTTAAAATTGCAACTTTTCAAATAATGATTTTTTACTTTTAAAAAGTTGTTAACAAACAAAAAGTATTTGAACAAAGTCGACAAGAGTTTCTTTCCAACTTTGAGAATTTGTTTGAAATTACTCATGCCAATGTGCTTTAGCTAATTAAAATAAATGAAGATAGGATCTTTCTGGAGAGCCAAAGAGAACCAGGTTGGCCTGGTCACTTAGCCAGATTGGACAAAAACTTACAGAAAAACAATAAAAGACACGCCTTAGAAACATCGAGGAGGGAAAGCGATGTGTTAAATATTAGGATTCATTTTCTCCATCAACACCATCTTATGAACCACCACAAGAGAACTTATCTTCTGATTCTGAAATAATGGATTTTCAAAAAAATAGACCCAGCCTAAGTGGTGCTTCCTCTCAGCCCGATAAAACTTGCAGAAAAATTTTATACCTCCCAAGTTAGTTGCTTTCTTTAATAGATGTCAGTTAAGTGTGTGAGATTCTGTATTTGTAATTGATGCTACTATCGACACACTAGGGCATAACACAGTTGAATTTTCTATAACCTAGTCCTTAATCTATAGACTTTGTACAGAAATCTATAGAATTCATATAGATATTTGTATGGGAAGAGAGGGCTGAAGCTATTAAAGTTAATTTTCAAGAAAACTGAAAAAATATCAATGCCAAAAAAATACAATTCTGTACAAAAAAGCTTATTTAAATGTTTCTAAGCTAAACTTTATTTAGTTGTTTCAGATGTTGATAGGCTGCTAGAGATCTACCAATTTGAATTGAGTAAAGAAATGGCTAGAGATGACTATCGTGAATCAATTGAGCTTTCAATAATATTTCTTGGTGAAGATACAGAAGAAATTTAAGATTCGGCCTCCAGGTGCTATTCACCAAGCTCCATGGATGTCGAGAGCCATTTATTCGTTAAAAATATCATTACTAAGTTCCCAATTCAGAATTTCAAACAGGATAATGTCTGTCTGTTTATCATGACATCTTGCCTCAAACTCTGACTCCAATTTATTTCAGTAAAAGTTAAAGTAAAAATTCAGTAAAAGCACCTTATCAGGACTAAAACTTTTTGAAGTCCATGAATGCATATGAAACAATAGACAAAAGCATTTCCAAAGTTTTGCCAGCAATTATCGTATTTGACAGATAAAGTGTCTGTTTTGTCTTTATTTGACGATGATGTTGATTAAGAAACTAAAGTAAAAAAAGTTGCTAACTTAGCTAAAGAAAACTTATCAGCTTCTGAAAAAAGTTATATTGCATCTAAAGAAGAACTTTGTGGCCCACTATTTGCTATGTCTTTTATGTAAATTTTATTTCGATTTTCTTCTATAGTTTACTATATAATTAGTAACAGTTCCTTCTGTTTAAATTTTAGAGAAAAACATCAATGACTTTGTCTCTGTCATAAGCAATTTCCTATTTAATCAACTCACAATTGATTGATTGATAGTTTTCTGAAAAGAGCCCTTCTTTATGGTCAAATGATGATTCAGAGCAGTTAACGATATGGCAGAAAGAGCAGTTAAATTAATGCAAGACTTTCATGGTTTAGTTACTGTTGAAGAGGAGCAAAAGCAATTTTTATTATGTTGCGTACAAGAACGCAACGTATATATATATATATATATATATATATATATATATATATATATATATATATATATATATATATATATATATATATATATATATATATATATATATATATATATATATATATACAGGGATGCTTTCCCAAAATTTATCAACCAGTTCGCAGTGATATTTTCTTACAAATTTTTTTATTTTTTTAATATTAATATTTCCATCAAAATATTATGGTTGTCAGAGTGGCAGACTAAGTCAAGAATATTTAACTATCGTTTATATTCTTTGCAACAATAATGTAATAGGATAAAAGAGAATGAAAAAATAATTCAACGAGGTGAAAATCACTTTTATTTTATTCATTCATTTCAAGAGATACAAAATTTACATAAAAATTTTCAGTATATTCGTTCGGTTTAGATTTTTTAACCCTTGTATCATCTGCTGAGTTATGGTTCCTCAACCAAGTTTTTACATAGGGAACTGCATTCCAATTTTCCAATGGACGACCAACTAAGTTTAATGTCATCAAATTTGATACTGTCTGCACTGTTAATCTGGCTCTTATATCAGTAATTATGATGTTCATCAATGAAAATCCTCGTTCTGCTTCAGCACTGCTAACGGCAACCGTATTAACCATATTTTTCGCTTGAATGTTTTCTGCAATTTTACTAATTTGTTGATGGCCATTGTTTATTACGTTTTCTTCATAATCACGGAAATCATTCTTATCGATATCAAAATTAAAAAATTTTCGAAATTTATCAAAATTATTTTCGGCCTCTATCCACGGAACTACAATATCTTCAATTTTCCATGTGCTCGGCTCTAGCAAATTGGCTAGTTCATAAATAATGCTATTATCAATATTTTTTTTGTTACCATTTGATCCGAGATGAGAACAATCCATCAATCTTAATTTCATATTTTTTATGATGCTGTCAATAAGGGAATCTCTGGGAAGATTTCCATATATTCTGTTTTCGACGAAGATAATGTTTTTGAATGCTTCAGAGTTTATAACTTCATCCACTTTTTTTTCGTAATGACTGCGACGATCTTTGAGCATTTAAAACGCGTTAATTGTTCTTCTAATCAGTTGATCTCCCCTGGCAACATTTATATTTCTAGCTTGAAGGGCATTAGATAGTAGAGAGCACTCCTGTAGGATGTCAATCATTAGAGCTAAATCTACTAGAAAACATTTGTTTTGTAGTCGTTTTGCCATTCCAGATATTTTTTGGTTAGAAGAGAACAACGTATACAAAGCAGGGTAGCTCCGCCATACAGCAAGTGCAGATCTTAGGCTGCACGCAGTCCATCTTGGTCCTAACACTCTTCCAATCTTAATTATATCCAAACTAAGCTCCTGGGAAATATCATTCAGTTCTTTTTGGTTTTTATTAGATTGATGAAAAATACAATATATTTTGTCCATGAAAACTTTAAAATGATTAACCTGTTTTATATCTTTTATGGAACCATCTAAAACAAGTTGTAGGCGGTGATTGAGACAGTGCCAAATAATAACATTTGGAAACATCTCTTTTCGTACACTGACTCCAGATTTACAACCGAGCGTTACGCTAGCACTGTCAGAACAGAATCCTATTAAATTCAGTTTTAAATAATTTGTATCAAATCTAACAGCAAGTAATACACCCAACAAACTTTGAAAAATAGTATTCGCATCTTGTGCGTCAAGTTCCACAATATCTACGAATATTATTGGGGATATTTCAGAAGATGCTACTGTAGAAGATTCTACTTTGATGAAAACTATAAGCGTTGATTTACTGGAAATGGTGGAAGCTTCATCAGTAACAGTACAAATTTTTAAATTAATCTTAATAATTGATATAAACAATTCTTTTTTAGTTTTTTGCGCGATGTGCTCTACTATCTTACTTGCACTATGTCGAGAATAAAGTCCGGTTCCCATGTCCAACCCGTTTTTTACTTGAAGCTCTATTACACTTTCTATGTCTGAAAACGGACGATTTCTTTTCGCTAGACTGTAAACAGTGTTAAAGATTCTTGTAGTAGAACTAATAAGTTTTTCGTTCATCTTATCGATGCATGCTGTAAAAGTTTGTTTTTTAAGTATCTTGGCATGTTCAACAGCTAGTTTGTGTGCTTTTGATACAAAATGTTCACTCATTTTTTTTCTTAAAGATGCTTGTTGCACTATTTTGTTTTTCCCCGATGTTGTAACGTTACATTTTTTCCATTCCTGAGATATTAGTTTTGATTCCATTTTTAAACAATACTCACATCCCAATTTCTGATTACTGACAAATAGCCCATCATATTTAATTTTAAACTCCTTCAACTGTTTTGCATTCCAACAGCTTGGTAAATTATTATTGTCCTCATTTTGGTAACTAGGAATCTCTAGTATTTCTTCCTGTAAAGTTCTTGAAACTGCTTCTACCTCTGTTTTAGTCGACCTGCTATCATTACTTACTGATGTTTCCTCTCTTATTTTTTTTGAGAAATATGTGGTTAACATATTTTGTCTCTTCATCTACAAAAAATAAAATAGGTATTTAAAAATTCATAAAAAGGTAAATATCAGACCAAAGTAATAACACTACAGTGTTGTTACTTTTATAACACTCTTTTAAGTTACATTTATAGTTTGTTACATTTATAATTTATTGTTTGATTAACAAATAATCAAGCTATTATAAATAAAAATAATTTGGTTAAGTAATTCCAAATTTTAATTAAAGTAGTAATGCATCTAGAAAAAATACAATGGATATTTAAACAATGTTAAAAACCTCAGCAACTGTTATGTTAGCATTTCTAAACTGTTACTAACGGTCCGGAAAAAACGAGCGTTAACTTTAAAATCAACCAATGAAAACACTGGTAATTTACATATTAGGAGAAATCTAAATAAAAAGGGGAGGGGAGGACTAATTAACTGAAAGATTTCTATAAAGTAAAAAATTAGAATCGCAATGAAAACTAGATAAAATATTCAAATTGTTTATATAAAATTGCACCAAATGGTAAATAAATTTTATTTAAATAATTTTTTTTTGCCAAAGTAAAAAAATTTTATTTTCGCTTATTTTAATAGCCGGTTCGCACGAACCATAGAATTTACATCTAACGGTTCACACGAACCGGTGCGAACCGGTAGGAAAGCATCTCTGTATATATATATATAAACTGTTGCATTTGAGAGTACGGAAGGTAAAAAATGATTCTTTTGTCAACAAGTACGACACTTTTAATTACTTTTGACTTTCGTCCAGCATTTCCATGTTGTCAGAAAGTTAAAATTATTAATTTAATTACAAATTAATCGTTTTTAAAAAAAACCGCAAAAACGCAAATTTAATTGACCAGAATGTTTTTAAAGCATTCTGGTCAATTAAATTAATTAGAACTATATCATTGTAACTTACAGTTACAACTCTACAAGTTGGATGAACTCTTGTTTAAAATCATTGGAATTATTTTTTAAAGAAAGAAAAACACAATATTGTCTCAAAATAAGATTTATTTTTATCATTAAACTATTTTCTTTCAAATTAGTTTTATGTATTCTTAAAGTATTTATTTTTTCAAATACTTTTTTCATTTTGTTTTGCAACAGATTTAATAATAAATTTAATTCAAAAATTTTGCATTAAAACTTATGGGTTTGGAAGCCACAATTATAGATTGTATTATAGTGTTGGATTAAAACCACACCATTCTTAATTTTTGCACGCGTGAATGTGTATGTGTGAAGTGACATTCCTGATTGCGATTCCTGGCCATGTCCTAGAATGCCAGCTTATGCAGAATGGCTCAGTACTACAATTAGTGTAGGGCCTATAAAAAATAAATGTCTTATTTTATTTAATGGTGTTTTGAAAGACAAATTTAAAACTATTTTTTTTATTATAAAGCTAGAAAAAGTGTACTTTGTTATATTTAAAGTATTGATAGCAGGAAAATAATAACATGCTTCTAAGTAGAATTATCAGTACTTAAAACGAAAACTAATTTGGATGATGCTTATTTGTAAACTTTTTAAATATTACTTAGTATAAATATTATTTAATATTTTTTTAACATATATTCAACTTGAGCAAAACTAACAGCTCCGTGGTTCTCGCTTCGGTTTTGTTAACCTGTTATCTACTATAAATGTTAATATTATCTGCTATGAACATATTGCACATATATATTAGTTCTATTTAACTAATTATAAAGATATTTGATGATTATCCATCTTAGTTTTACTTTTTTTCTGAGCTAAAATATTTCATTTTAGGATTTAGAATTAGATCGTGAAGTTACCATTGAAACTGCTGAAGAGTATGCTTCTTCTATTAGAGTACCTTATGTTGAAACATCTGCAAAGGTAATTTTTTTTTTTTTAATTTTTTTAAAAACCATATTACACCATTAAACTTTCCTTTCACCATTAATCTTTCTTTGAAAAACAAATCAATATTTGATAAAAATTTTTATGAGGCTTCTTATGGACCATCTCACATTTACTGACATTTTTTGGTTATATACATATAAATAAAATAACAACAAAAATAATCATAATAAACTAGGCAGCAAACTGGGTAAAAACTAGTAACTTGCAATACAGGTTATTAGTAAATCGATAATAACAATTCAACTTGATATATAAAAGTATAAAACAAAATACAACTTTATATATAGTTTTTTAAATTCTGCTCCCTTTTAATTATGTCTTGACTATTATTTAATGATGTAAGGGGTTGTCCATAGATAATGTCGAGCTCTAGGAGGAGGGGGTGGGTGGAGTTAATGGTTTTTTTGTAAAAGAGTTATGATGTTGTGACGTAATTTATGGACAACCCTATAAAAAGACTGCATAGCATCAGTTATTTAGTTCTTTTTTAAAATCAGTTATTACAGCAACCAAAGAAAGAAAGCCAAGTATAACCTGCAAAAACCTCAAAAAAAAAAAAAAAAAAAAAAAAAAAGGAAACTAGGATTTCAGTTGCAAAATTGACTTATATTAAATACTTTGTTATATAGTAAAACATTAATTGTTTATAGATTGCATTTAGTAAATACAACATTGTTTGTGAAACATTTAGTAATGTACCTTGTAATGAATGTTCATCAACTTGAAAGTAACTTTTTTGTATTGCATAAAATTTTTTTTTATTTTAATTTTAAAGATTTTTTTACTGCATGTTTGTTGCATTTATTGCAAAAAGTTTTAGGTTTTAGCGAATGATTTTAGTCTATCATCACAAAGTGTCACAATAATAGCAAACAGCATAACATTTGCAGACTTTAAATTACACTAAGTATTAACAGAAATTATCTGTTTCCAAAATAATTAAAAAAAAGCTAGACAACACAACGAAGCTCTACTCATCATTACCAGGGCTTGGCGCTAAATTATGCTTAGTAACACAATGTTATAGTAACATTTTATTTATCAAAATACTTGAACTTAAGGGGTTTTATTTGTTAATAAAATACCTGAAAAACATGAAATAAGTAATAATGTATAGGGTTCCATTAATTATTGTTTTATTAATAAACCCTCAATAAAGAGGGAGAGGCCAAGAACATTTCTAGGAAGCTGAGTTAAATGTTAAAAAGTCATATAACAAATTATTATGATTTTTGCAAATAAATAGTTTGTTACAACCAATATGAGCATAATGAAAATAATTATTGTCAGTGACAATGACAACATAGTAGCACAAAATAGTTATAAAACAATTAACCATAAAAACAGATTTTTTAGTGTTACCAGTAAACAGATATTTTTACCTTAATTATGTATAATTATTAATGATTAACTTTTATTAAATTTTACATCATATACATTTACTAAATTAAAACCATGTTTCATCAGTTGGCAAACTAATAAAGTAATGACAATGGCAGAAAAAAAATTAATCATATAAGGTTCGAACTTACCAAAAGTATAAATTTAAATTTAAATTCAAGATTATTATAAATAATTATTATAAAAACGTTATAAAATTTTTTTTTCTAAATAATAATATTAAAATATTAATAGTAATATTAAAACTGTAATTATTTAAAAATTTAGTTCCATTCATAATCTTAAGTATTAATCTGAAAAACTTCTTAAATAATCTTAATTTTCAAATTCCAATAAGTTTTAAGTTCTATAATTTGGTTTCCAGGTTTTGGGAAACCTGGAAACCAAATTTTTAAATGAATAAAAAGTTTTTTTTATTTTTTCTGAGTTTTTGGATATTGGTATTACGTATTCTGTAAGCATGTTATTGAGTTATAAACATGCTCACAGTAATTATTTCATTGAAAAAATGAAGCCCACATAATAATGTGACATGTATCAATATGTGGTTATAAAATTCATTTTTACTATCATATTGTTATTATATAATTATATATTATAAATTCATGCAACTATTTTTGCATTATGAACGATAAATTTTATATTTAAAAAAGTCATACATGTTTGTAAAATACTCTAATATAATATGGTTTTAATATATAATATTATATATGCTATATGGTTTTAAAAGGGGCACATTTTCTCTTCACGTATTAACATATATATTCTTCCCTGAATGCCTACAATCAACTAGCAGGCCCAAAAACAAGATAAAAATTGAAGTGTCCAATTTTTAGTTTACCGCAAGAACCATCTAATAATGTTTTACCATCCTATGAAAATGTTATGAAATACTATTTACTTGTTATACATGAGCTGAAACCAAACTTTCAGACCAAAAACCCTACTGTATCAGAAATAGTAGAAAAGATTTCTACAAACATTGAAAAAATTTGTTTGAAATTGTCAATTCTAGTGAAATCATGTACGAGGATTTTAAAATTAATCAAGACTTACCATGACCAATATAGGAAACTGATTAAACCATTAGATCCAACATAATAACAAGAGATATAAGGAGAAATACAACTTCGATTCTTCAGAGATAAAAGCCAGAACTTTTCAACATCACAGCATGCAAGTGCGCTTTAAAAAATTGCAAGGTTCATACTGCGCTTTGAAAAATTGCAAGGTTCATGCTGTGAAACAAGAATTTTTAGTTGACCAGCAAATGAATGGCCTAATTTTTATTGGCACAAAAGAAAAAACAACAAAAAATATTAGACAATAATAGAAGAGGAAAGCTGAAAGGTTTAAGAACTGAAAAGTATCAGAAAAATATCTGAAAAATATCTGAAACTAGTAATACCAACTTTTCAATAATTCTCTAACTGATGATGAGAGCAAATTTAATTCTAAAAGATATCAATCCTGTTATAAAACGAAATAGCTATTTTGCTCATCATGAAAACATTCTTTTTGCATTGATTAAGGATGAGTGAAAGCATGTCCCTGAATTAGGTTTGTGCAAAATTTTAAATAAAAGATTGCACCCAATTTCAGTAATTAGACAACTTATTGTTCCTGAACTAAACTACGACCGTTCTGATTTTATTGATCTCATTGATTGGCAAAACACTAAAATGACTGAACCTCCATTGACCTTTGACATTTCTGACACAGCTATTGTGAGATGGTCATTACTGGTACATCAAATAATTTTCCCAGGTTTCCATGTCACATTCAAGCTGTTGAGTGTTGCATTAAAGTTATTACTAAGGTGGAAAATCAGGTTGCTTAATTTATGTTAATATCCGTATTTCAGCATTTCAAGCATTGTCTTGTTTTGTATTAAGGTTGTGTTTAATTTTTTAATTTTATTATTTAAAGTAAGAGTTATGTTGTTTACATTTATGCACCATTGGTAATATTGTAATAGTTGTAACATTTGGATGTAAATATGAACCAACTTTGATAAATTATCGTCTTTTTTTTTTAGTTTAAATGGTTTTTTTCCAAATGACAGGAGATGCTAAATTAGTTAACTTTTATTAAATAATTTTGAAAAAAAAAATTATAATTCTGAAATTTGAAAAAAAAATCTGAAATTTGAAAAAAAAAATAATAATTGAAAAAAAAAATTATAAAAAAATCTAAATTATATCACAATTTTATACTATACTAAGTATACTACTTTAGTTTAAATTATTTTTGGTTTAAATTAATCAAATACCTTACAGAAAGTTATGGTCTTCATGTGGCCCAATGGGGTAAAATGGGGCCAAAAAGATCTTTAAATTCTTTTTTTAAACAATTTAAAAAAGTTCTAAAATTCAAAAAAAAAAAAAAATTTAAAGTAGTTTATGGCCCCTTTTTTAACCCTTTTTTATATACTTTTTACTTTTTTGCAGTATTTTTTTTTTTTTTTCAGGAAAAGAGTCTTTCATTAGGAAAAGTCTATTTACTTTTAATTGTATGATATAGTTAATATTGTTAAACTTTTTTTTTGCTATATCTATTAGGCTAAGAATTTGGAACCAGTGTTAGTAGTTGAATTTTTTGATTACAATTGGAACCTGACATTTTCCTTTTTTTTTTAATAAGTATATCTTAGTCATTTACTTGTTGAATATAGATATACTATGTTCAAAATTTTTTTTATTAAGGAAATCTTGGCCTAACTGAACAGGATCTATATTTAAAGTCTGTTCAGCCTCTAATTTTAATAGAGCATTTTTTTAGTAAATTTGTTTTGTGTTTACTGAAAAATTAAAAATTTTCATTAAATATTTATTTGCAGTTTATTCATTAACTTCACCTGCATAAATCTTTTTAAAAAACGGTTTTTCTGACCCATTAGGGGTCTCCCAAATTGTCACAGTTTGCCAATTTTGGCCTTAATCCTCAAATTAAGGACAAAAAAATGACAATATGTCTAGTAATCTAGAAACACTCACAGTTCATTTAGCATAAAAAATAATATCTGACACTGTCGGTAAGAAATAATTGTGTTTGAAGTTAGATGGTCTCTGCAACATTTTTAACATAAAAAATATGTTGGTTAAATAAAATAACGGGTTAACACCTATCTATGTTCCATTTAAAGGTATAAATGTGTTTTTTCATAGATTTTATATGTTCTTGTTACAGTTGACTCTTGATACCTCAAACTCTTAGGGGACAGGGAAAAAAGTTTGAGATATCAAGAGGATTTTGAGTCAAATGAGTGGTCTCTGCAACATTTTTAACATAAAAAATATGCTGGTTAAATAAAATAATGGGTTAACACCTATCTATGTTCCATTTAAAGATATAAATGTGATTTTTCAAAGATTTTACATGTTCTTGTTACAGTTGACTCTCAATACCTCAAACTCTTAGGGGACCGGAAATAAAGTTTCAGATATTGAGTAATCGAAATATCGAGAGTCAAAAACCATTTTGTTTTATTTAATATTTATTTATACATATATATACAATATTTATACATTTTTATTTAATAAAACCATTTATTTTACAGTTGACTCTTGATATTTTATAGGAACAAAACATTTAAAATAAAAACTCTTGGGGTTTTTGTTTAAAATGTTTTGTTCCTATTTGAGGCTCTAACATACCAACTAGAAAGCAAAATTTTATACGACATTTTTAGCACAGTCAGTTTTGATCATTTTTTCCAAAATGATACAAATAGTATCACAACTTTTAAAACTGTATAAGGACATATAGTATTCTAAGGGCTTTCATTAGAAAAGAAAATGGAGCAATTAACTTTTCATATGGCTGATTTATGAGGCATTAAAGTGAGGCAACTAGAGAAATCTTTTTTACTGTTTTTGAAGAAATTTTTCTTAATTCTCTCATCTTTTGATCATTTTTGTGTATGTAATTGTATTTTTTGCTTAAAAAAGTTATAAGCATACAAAAATAAGGGAAAATGAAAACTTGGGTTGCCTACTGATTTATTTATTATTTTTTTAAAGTAACAGGTTTGTAAAAATATGAGTCATAGTAATGCATCATTAAAAGTTTTTCCTTTTGATCATAAATTATTCTAAAAATACATAAAAAATTCTTTCTTGACTAATTTTCTTACAACAAAACAGGTTTTAGTTTGTGTGGAACAAGACACGCTTTACAAAAACAGTAATTCAAATTTCACAAACAAATATTCTGTGTTTGAAAATATGCAGAAATTTGAACAGAAGATCTTTATCTTTTTTAGCTTTTAGTCTAATGATGCTTGTTGTATTTAGTCTAGCACGCAGTCAAACAACTGCTTTCCATAGTTAGGGTTGTCCAAACCTCTTTTGTATCTTGCCTATTGGGAGCTGAAGACTGAAGTGCCTCAGATGATTGCTCATTAAAATGACCAAGCCCAGTTTTGTCAATTTTGATGAACTCTGTGATGTGATGGAAAACAAGATGAACTATAAGAGTCACTGTGACCAGCATTGTCATTTAGCATTCTTAAAATGCGTTGAAGTGAACCTCAAAACCTGGGGACAGATAGTTTCCAAAGCAAGAATGAACATTACTTAGGAATTGTTTAAAAGTCTTAATGAAATTCATGGCAGGAGCAACTTGATGTTTGGTCACAAGCTCACTCAAAAGATCTGTATTGTTGACAAACTTTATGCAATCATTTCCTGCAAACTCTATAGTGGTAAGATTGTAGTTTTGTGCTTAAATTTAATATTTAATAAATACTGGCATACATTTATATATTTTTAAACTTTAATTTACTTCCAACAAGATTGCAAGTAACCACTATTAAGTTATAAGTTACTTTAAAATAGAGAATAAATTAAAATACTAGGAAACATATAACTGAAGACTAAAAAAAGTTTTATAAAAAAGGAAAACATAAAGATGGGTAAAAGTTTTAAGGTTATTTTGATATTCAAGGAAAAAAAGTGGGTTATTAAAAGTTTTTATAGCATGAAGGGACAGATACAGTAAAAGGATGCAACTTGTTGAATAAGAAGCCAAGTAAGAATAAGCTTGGTTTATCGTAATAGAGATGATAGCTGGTTTGAGCATTGACCATGATAGTAGTTGTAGAAAAAAGAAAGAAATTCAACCTTAAAACAATGGGAGAGTGGCTCAAGCTTGGCAGATAAAGCAGCTCTAATTACATTTACAATGTACTTTTATACTTTGTCTGAGAGTAAGAGGGTTGTTATTCGTCAATATAGACTTTAGATTTTTAGAAGATTGTTATTGTAGGTAAGAGATAATACAGGAGCAAAGATTTCAAGTAACTGAAGGGTACCACAGAACCTTGTGGTACCCTTAAAGTTACTTGAAATAAAGAAGAGGCCTTCAAGGTTAACTTTATGACTGCAGTTAGAAAGAAATAATTTAATAACCTCAAAACCTTTATATAAAGAAACTAATAACAGAGTGAAGACTAATCGTAGGATAGTTAGAGAGGTCAAAGTGTTTTCTAGAGTTTTGAAAAATTAGAACCACTTATTTAGCACTTTTTAAAAGTTTAGCAAAAATTAAAGAGAGTTCTGGAGAACACTATTTTAAGACTGATGGATATCTTGTCTGAAGCATAAACTAGAAGTGTTTAATTTAGAATTAATTTTATTATTGGAAGCCAGAGTGATTTGGATGTTTAACAATGGATTAATCTATTTAACTTTCAGGAAGAGTATGGCCATTATATTTAAGAGTCAAATTAGAGTAAAATTTTTTTGCAAATAACTCTGCTTTATTCTGAGGAGAAGTAAAAAGACCAAACCCATGAATTAGAGATTAAATGTTAGACTTACTTTAGTTAATGATACTGTTGAAGACTAACCAAAAGTCTCTAGAACCTAACATCTGAGATAAGATACAAGATATGTCAACTGAGAATAACAGAGCTTAACATCAGACAGGACTTTTTTACATTAGCTTATTGCAATAATAAAAGGACATTAGTTCTTAAGAGAGATGTTCTTGTAAAAAAGATGAAAAAAATGATTAATGTTCAAAAATGTGGAGTAGAACCAGGCTTGACTTAAAATTGAAGAGAAGAAATAAATGCTTTCAAACTTTTATTCCAGAAGAAATAAATGCTTCCAAGATGCGTTTTATGCATACATATTATGGATATAAACATATATGTTTGCTATTTATTTAGATGTTTGCATACATCCTTACATATATTCTTTCATATTTATATAAACTTAAGTATTTATATGGTGTAGTATTTGTGGAAAGAGAAGATGATCAGATGGGTGTGTGTTGTGACTTTAGCAAAACAAGAAAAGAAGGCATAATCTTAGACAAATTAGAAAAAAATATTGTATTGAACAACGTTTGTTAGAAAAGATTAAAGTGATTTAGATATAAGCATGTAGAGAGTTAGCAGCTTCATGAAAAAATGGTGGTGCTAGACGTAAGAAAGCTTGAAAAGAGTGCTTTACATAGTGTATGAATGAACTTTAGTTAAGAAAAGAAAATGCTCTTAATTGTTCATATTAGAGAAACAGCATAAAAGAGAAAGCCTAAAGCTTGATGATGATGATGATGATAATAATGATGATGATGGTGATGGTAATGATGATGATGATCATGTATGCATATATATACAAAATATAACACGAATTTGAATAAAAAAAAGTGTACTTTAAGATGTATAAATGTTTATGCAGTTCCAGTCACAGACCCGGCCTCAGCCCCAGTTATATTTTATTAAACCCCGCGGTCTAGCCCCAATCAAATGTCAATTCAGGTCACTTACCACATCAGAGGAATAAGTTCCAAGACAACTTTGAAAGCATCCTCTGCTCGGATGAGAGGCTCATGAATTACAATCATGTACTTTTTGCCTTCTACTTTCTTTGAGTTGTAGAACTGGAGTTGAGTTTTTATTGATTTGATTGTTCTTGGCTTTATTTTTGACTGCAAATTATCTGAGTTGATGTTACAGGGGTGTGAGCTGCAGGGGTGGAGGGGTGTGAACTGTAGGGAGACTGGATTCCAAAGGATGTTAGCAAGTTTTACGTTACACGCAATGAAGAATGGTGTGCTGACAGTTCCTAAAATAGCAAAGGTTGAATTGAGGTGCTCATAGTTTTCTGGAAGGTTTTTGGCTATGGCCACAAATAGTTGCTGCTTGACACCAGAATCCAGAGTTGTGGAACCACTGAAGTTTGTTGTCTTTTGATATGCAGTCTGTGTGTGGGATCTCCTGGTGTCAATGATGCTCAAGCTAAATTTCAAGAAGTTTCTACCACCATCAATTCAAATTTTGGTGATACTGCTTGATTTGGATATTCCTCTATCTTCAGGCACCAAGGTAACAAACTAATACAACTGATGCAATGCATAACCTTGGCTGTGGAGCTGTTTTTTTTAAGCATGATAAATAGTTGATGTGATGAAGAAGAGCTCCAACTTCTTTCTGACACTGTCAAACTCATCCCTGAAGTTTGATTCTGCCAACCTTGCTCCAAATGACTTGTCGAGAGTTGATCCAAGTCCTCTGAATTTGTTGTTGGAAAGACAGTGTTGATTTGAACTAAGACCATGTCTGTTGTTTCCTGCCATGGAGACCATGTTTCCATGGCAGGAAAGTCCAGGAGTGAGGAGCATTGGTCTTCCACCCTGTGCTCTGATCAGTCTTTTAGTTCCTTTAGGCAAGGCAACTTTTTGCTCAATGACAGATGCAGTCAGTCTCCCATGAGTCAGTCCACACCATCTTTTCCAAATTTTCAAATTGTAAACCTTTTGTGCACTGATGAGGAAACCCCTTTTTGAGCGTTGTCGGGCAAAGTAAGCACATCTTTTCTCGTTCCTGCAAAGAGCTTTGCAGACTGCTGCTTTGTGCATATGATACAACAACGGGAGCCTTATTGTGCTTTGATTTGCTAACTTGATAAATGAAGCATGAACAGTCAGAGGACTTTCTTGAAATCTTGATGCTTTGAAAGTTTTACAGTCTGGAGAGTTCATTGATGATTTGATCACAGTCTAGTTTTTTCAAGTTTGTTCTCCAAGAGTTGCAAATTTCTGATGGAACCTTTAGATGAGTGAAGTCAATCTCTTGTTTGAGCAGGGCCTTGATTCTTTCCTTCATGAAATCTGTAACTTGTCTGTCACATGCTTTCATGCACAGAAAGCAGACAGTTTTTCTGCAGTCTTCATAGTTTTTTGGAAAGTTGGACATTTTACCTGCACAAAAACAAAATATATTGCATTTGCTTTGACTAACAAAAGTTTGTAACCTTCTACAAATATTTAAACATATTTTAGTTGCTTGATTTAGATTTAGTTTAGTCTACTTATAAAAATTCATCAAAATACTTCTAGTTTAAAATGATTAAGTAAAAGCTTCCAAACTTCTTCCAAAAAGGTGATCAAATATTTTTATCAGACAATTAGTATTGCCGTAAAGTGTTAATGTGTTAAGCTTTTTGAATTTTTTAAAATTGATTGATTTTGCAAAAGTTACGCCAAAAAGTCATTCAAAGTAATTTTAAGTGAATTGTTTACCATTTTGTCAAACTTCATCATCAGGAACACCAAGGTAAGGAAGTCTAAATTTCTACTGTGTTTATTGTGAAAATCTTCTTCCCCGAAAGTAGGGAACTATTTGAATTTTAAATTATTTTAGGTATATATTAGATATATATCAAAAATACCTATTTTAAAAAGTCTCAATACAGTAAAAATTTATTGTAATCAGAAATGAAAATCTTGGTTGCTCCTATTTTTGTATCCATATGACTTTTTTAGGCAAAAAATACAATTACAGGCACAAAAATTATCGAAGGCTGAAAGAATTAAGATTTTTTTTCAAAAACAGTAAAAAGGTTCCTCTTATTGTCTAACTTTGAAGCCTCATAAATCAACCAATTGAAAAGAAATTACTCCATTTCTTTTTCTAATGAAAGCCCTTAGAATACTATATGTCCTTATACAGTTTTAAAAGTTGTGATGCTGTTTGTATGATTTTGATGAAAATTGACAGTGCTAAAAATGTTGTAGAAAATACCTTTTGTAAAAATATATTTTGTAAAGTATTAGCAATATTTTATTTTATGTAGACTGGGCACAATGTAACCGCAGCTTTTGAAATGATTGTTCAAGAAATATACAGACTACGTCCAGAACTTTTGGAAAGAAAACTTAAAAAGAATCAAGACCATCATAAAAAAGGATGTCTTATAGTATAATGTTTATCTTTGTAGAGAATAATTTATTATGTAAAACTGTTTTAAAACAGGCGCCCATCAAATGCGTGTCTCTCCTAAATTATGAGTTGGAGTTATATTTGAAAAATTTTCTCAACAACTCTGAAGTTATAAAAAGGTTTTATGCACTATTAACTGCCTAGTTTACTGACTCGATTTTCGAGTTCAAATTAATTAAAGTTTGTATATATTTTGATTATTATCGTCAAACGATGCGTTTTTTGTTGTGTTTTTATTTAATGTTTTTTTTTTTCTGGTTCTTTGAATTATACGAGATTAGTTTGATTTTTTTTACCCCGTTTTTTATTTTCTAAATATTGAATTTTTTACGATTTTTTTTTTTTTTTTTTATATTTCTATATTAGTATCAGTTTTGCATTTGTGCATATTTTTATAGTGACATCGATTTTAGTAATCAAATATTCTGTCAATTCGACTCGACTTTGTTCTGTTATTTATATAGTTTTTTTAAAAATATCTTATTAAATTTTTTACTTATAGATCTTTTTTCTATTAGAGTTATGAGTGTTCTTAACTTTTCTTTTGTTTTTGTGTATTGAATAGGTAGGTTAAATAATATTATGATCTTCTGTTTTGAAGTATTGAAAGTTTGGTTTTCAAAATATTTACGTCCGAATTTCTTGCTAGGATCTTTGAATAAGTACAAATATTTTCTTTCAAAACTCTATCAAAATGGTTTTCAAAAATCGAAATAATATGTTTTCAAAAAAATGTTTTTTAGTATATGTAATTTAGCATTCAAAATTTTTCGTTTATAAACGAATTGTTTAAAAAATTTTCTGCTCAAAAGCTACATTATAAACATGAATCTATTTTAATGATAATTTAATCTCGAATGAGTGTTCACATTAAATTATAAAAATTTAATTTTTAAACTTTATATAGACCCATAAAAATATGCTTTATCACAAAAAGAACAGTCAAGGAATTCAAATATGGTATAACTGTATATATTAAGGTTTAATGTGGTTTTGAAGATTTTTGAAAGTTAGAGAGTAACAGACATCAACACTGAAATCAGGAGATGAAACTACTGAGTTTAAGGAGATAAAACTGCTGAATTTAAGGAGATTAAACTGCTGTATTTAAATTGTTTTCAAAAGATCAAAAAATAAAAAGACCAAAAATCTCAGAAATTAGTAGGTAATATTTAGCGAAAAAAAAATTAGTAAATGCCAATTGAAAAATTTTTTCTATTAAAAAAAAACAAAAACTTTCAATAAATGCAATAAAATTACTTGTAAGTTTAATTTATTTGTTTGATAAAACACAATAAGTTAAAAAGTTAAAGTACTATTTTTATTGTGTTAAAACCATGAAAAACATTAAGCTGCAATGTAAAAAGGGTAGTTAATAAATAATTAAATTGGTACTTAACTGAAACTAACAATTACAAATAAAAATAATTCAATTAAAACTCATTCATATACAATAAGCAAAAAAACAACCACATTTGTCATATTGTTGAAAAATTGTTAAAGTGTTTAACAATAGTCTTTTTTTGAAATTTTGGCACATTTTAAGTCGCTCTTTGAATATTCGACGTTAAAAATTCAATTCACTCTAAAGCATGCAATTCTTTCAACGTGTCGAAAGGTGTATTGAAAACTTTTTATATTTTGTAAGTGATTTAAGTATTTATCTTTAAAAATTAACATTAGGTGCAGTTGAAAAAATAAAAATGATGCTTGCGATTATTACAATCAAAAAAAATATAAAAAACAAGACATCAATTGATTTTAAAACTTCTTTCCATTCTTTTTGAATTTTATTGGGGTCGAATTCCGCGCGCAAATATTCATTTAGCTCAAGGTATTCAAGATCTTTGTCTATAACAAAACTTTCAAAATTTATTGGATCTGATTCAGTAATGAAAGTTTTTTCTAAATTGCTTCTTTTATCCAAAAATGTTGTTGGCTTCGTTTTTCCGCAATAGGGATAGCCACTTAAAATATCTTTGGTGTCTTTAGAACCTTTTTGAATAGCATCTTGAAACAATGATTTCCGAAAGATTGTCTGACTGTTTCGGGATAGTTTTGAAAAAACTTTGTTTTTCAAAGCAATTAAAAAAAATTTAAAATTGTTTTGAAGAAAAATTGCGCTTATCCATTTTGGCACATGAGTGGTTTTTGTATCGAGCGTTATGATAATGCAGTTTATGATTAGTGCAAATCCGATTTCACTTATCAAAATTGTGTAGAATCTAAAAAAAAAGAAGATTTAAAAACATGCATTAAGTAATAATGTTTCCTGCCACCAACTACTGGAGAACGGTTCAGAAGATATTTATTAACAATACAACATTTTATTTAACTAGCTTTATTGTCGGGTTTTTTTTTTTTCTTTGGTGTCCGCGCAAAACGAACTCAAGGTCAGGTAATAATAAAAGAAATCGTTAAAACGAGTAATTAAAACGACGCAAAAAAACTTTAGTTTGGCGCAGATGAAAAAAATCGTTAAGAATTGTTAAGAAAAAACCGTAAACAACAAACATTTAGCGTTTAAGTTTAGCTTAAATAAATAGAATCGCTGTTGAATAATAAAAAAATATATATAAAATATACAAATATATTAAAAAAAAATATATAAAAAACTTTTTAAAAACGACATTTTAAAAATCGACTAAAAAGTAAAAAATAAAATATTTCATGGGACCAAAGGTCAATTGTGTACGTACGCTAGGATGTTTTATATTTTATCAATTTTTAAAATTAAACTCGCAAATCGATTTATAAATTGACCATTTAAATGAGAATAAGTTTGAGCAAAAAAAAAATATATATATATAATTTTTAGGGTACCCGCCAGTTCAATTTTGGGCAAAAATGTTGGGTGTTTTAAACGCCTGGCAGGGACCTTAAAATTTATTCTATAAAATTTTTTATTCTTTTAAATAATATATGTAGGATTGAATATTAATTACATAAAAGGAGCATGTTGAAAAAATTTAGATACGCCTCCGAGTTATAAAATACGCCACCGAGTTAAAGAATAGGTTTTTGTAAAGAAACTTTTTTTTTTAACCAATTTCAGTAGATTCTGTAGAACAATTTCTTAATTTTTTAAACATGCTTCTTTTATGTAATTAATATTCAATCCATCGTATATTATTTAAAAGAATGAATTTTATAGGATTAATCTTAAGGTCCCCGCCAGACGTTTAAAACACCTAACATTTTTGCCCAAAATCGAACTGGCGGGGACCCTAAAAATTATATATATATTTTTTGCTTAAACTTATTTTCATATAAATGGTCAATTTATAAATCGATTCGCGAGTTCAATTTCAAATGTTGATAAAATATGCAACACATAAACATATAAAAGTCGATGACTAAAAATGTTAGGCGCCAATATGAATAAGTTGTACTTAGTTGCCCGACATTTTCAGACATTGACTTGAATGGATATTTCAGGTTGTGCACGTACACAAGTCCTTTGGTCCCATGAAATAGTTTATTTTTTACTTTTTAGTCCATTTTTAAAATGTTGTTTTTAAAAAGTATTTTTTATATACTTTTATTAATATTTGAAACAGTGCCATTAAAAAAGGATTTATCAATCATTCCATTTTCTATAAACAATTCGATTGTCATTTCTTGAAAATATAACTGTATACAGCTATATACTATACAGTTTAGTATACAGTTATATACTATAGTATAAGCATTTCGCAACGTCAGAATTATTTTGTTTTACCTCCACATTTTTGAGTTTTGAGATTTTAAAAATAAAAAGATTAGAAGACGGCTTGTAAAAACACTTTTATAAATTATTCTTTCTCCACATTTATTTTGCGTATAATTTAGATTTCAAAATGTTATTCTGAGGTACGTAACACTATAAATAACTAACTTTTTTCAAAAAGTGGAAATAGAACAAGATAATTTAAATTTTCAAAAACTTCTTTGCTTTCTTTTCAACCGCGGAAAGAACAGAGATAACCTTTCAATTTATCCATTTGTCAGGCTTAAATTATTTATTATTGAATATACACATTTTTCATTAAGTAGACTTTTTTACGAACATTAAGGTTTTGCCCTAGTAAAGGCAGCGTACTGCTCCCAGATAGCGGGTTTAGGTTGAAGGTGAAGGTACCTGGATTTTTTCTTCATAGAATTATTAGGTGACACCGTCACTTTTAAAATGTAGGGGGTTTTTGTGTTACAGATCCCCCCCTGTCCAACAACTTTTAAGTCTGTTATTTTAAAATGTTTAATCGTGATAGTTGCAAATGAAGCCGAATCAACAAAAATCCACTGCAAAATTAATATTATTTTTAAATAATAACAGTTTTGTTACCATTTAACAACATCTCTAAGAGCTCTTCATATTAACTAACTGTTATTCAACTCATAACCTTTAAACTCTCATTGAGCTGGATGTTTCAGCTATTCTTCTCAGTTTTATTCCATGATTAGGATTACATCCAAACCAGGCTGTTCGGGCTTTCATCAAAAAGACATGGGTTGATGACAAAATAAAGTTCTGGATCAACTTGTATGGTTTCCCTGCATCAACAAATTGTTGATACTGATGGGGAAAGCTACCAAAGGATCTAATCTCCAATACAATAAGTAAATGCATGTTTCCCACCACGGGCAGATAATCCTAGCATGATATTGATAATCTTAAGAACTGATGCAAGGAAGTACTTCCATTCATGCAGTTTGAGCAGGTTTTGGGCTAAACCAAAAAACAATTTGGGCTAAATTGCAGCTGCTTTCTTCAACATGTCAGATAATTGCCAATAAAATAACTTTGTAAACACCCGAGTCCATTTGGTACCTTAATTAATCCTCAAGTTTTTCTGATTGAAAAAGGCTAATAACAACTTTAATTAACCCTTGGCCGCTGTCGATACTAATCCTCACAATTAATTCTTGGAGAACAATATTTCTTTGTTTGCAAACATAAACAAGCATAGGTATATCTTAAATTATTCTTTAAACCAGTTTAAAACAAAACTTAAGCAATTACTGATGATACATGAAAATGAATTAAAGTTCTTCTAAAAAGCTTTTTAAACTAGCAAACAAAAACAAAAATTAACCTACTAATTACTCTTTAATATTATATTTAATATTCTAAACAATAGTCTGCTATTGTAAATGTATTTCTTATCTTATAAGTTTTGAATTTACAAACGATTTTTTTAAGTTTTATTATTTGAAATACTAATTACTAAAAATATTGTAAAATTTTATAATTTCAATTTTTATTAAAAAAAGTTATTGTAAATTCTTCTTGTAATATTAATACTTATATATCATCTTATTTTACTAATCAGTTCTTAAATATAAATACTCTTTGAATTACTAAATATTTTAAACGTTATATATTTTATTTTTTGCATTTTGTTAAAACATTTTATTTGATGAATATGAATTTTTTTGGTGGGGGCTTAATGATAAGATGAATTTTGTCTTCTTCAAGCCCCAGTCATGTAAATATTTGTTTTTTATAAATTACGAGTGTAAATTATTTTCAATCGGCAAATACAATACTACGCTAAAAAATCTTCCATATATACTACATCTTTTCGAACCTCTGTATGGTTAGCACCTTGCTGAAATGTCAACTGCTGAACGCAATAAAACTGGTTTAGTGAATGGGACTTTCTATTCAAACAGATCTCCACATTGGTTTCAAATCCTGATCGACCAATATCTTTTTTTTATTTCAGTCAACATACTTTTAATAACACATACAGACAGATCATATATTTTTTTGATATTAAATACTGTGTCTAAACTTATCATTTTTTGAGAGACACTCTCTCCAAAGTGTACATGTAATGATGTTCCACGTGTTGTTAGTTTAACCTTACCCTGTTTTCATCCCCAATAATTGTTTTTAGAATTTTTGATGTTGCCTGTTCAGACAATTTAAGAACTTTTGACACAATAATTTTTTCTAGGTTTTTAACAGTTAATTATCTATTGCAGGGAAGTGTGTCCACACATTGAGGCATTAGTATAAGAACTTAAATTTAGACAATTTTTTTTCTTAGAGTAAGATGGGGTCAATTTCTTAGAGTAAGATGGGGTCAATATACTCCCTTAAGTTCATCTCTATGTTACTTCTAGTGACCCTCGCAAAACTACAGATTGAACATTGACATAATTTAGACACCATTTGTATTCTGCAAAGCATTGAAATAGTAACTATTCCTCTTTGCCAGGAGATTTCTGCGCTTTTAACTTTTTCCTTTCTGTAAAATGTTTTTTTATATCTTCCATTTAAGAAACTAAAACTATTTTTACAAAAAGTGACAGATTTAAAATGATAAAAAAAGACAAAAAAAAAGATAAATACGTTTTTCTTATATATTGCAGTCTTGCATTCGGACACATTCCAGTGGGAAAAGAGTTCACTTTAACATCAAAACCTTTATCTATACCCTTTCTGTATTAGAATTTTTAAAGCAATTTGAGCTGGATTTTGTAGAGGTATACATACTTTGTCCTTGTTGCAACATCTGAAACAGATAATACCTTTGCATTGCAGATGATTTCTTTTCCGATTCATTTACTTTTTTTAAAATTTAGTTTTTTCTTGTTAAAATGCATGAAATACTTCACACACACGTTTCAAGTTTTAAATATATATGTTTACATATATGTAAATATATATAACATGTATAATTCTTAATTATTAGGCTATCTGTACTGCCAAAGACAACTAAGTTTCGGTACATAATTAGTTACCAATAAAAAAAATAAAAAAAAACATGAAATTTCAATTTAAGTACGGTTTTAATTTTTGGCTACGGTTATTTAAGTATATTTTTCTGATATTTCTGCCAAAAAGAAAAAACCAGGTACCTTCACCTTCAACCTAAACCTTCTATCTGGAAGCAGTGAGCGATGTTTAAAATTTTGAATGTTACAAATGTTTTGATAGTGAAAGGTGATAAGAGTTTCACCGTGTGGTAATATTTTGTAGATGTTTAGTATCTAAATAAAAAATGGGGCTTTGACCTTTGAATTAACGCAAAAACTTATTTGTGTTATTCCGAAAATTTATTCCGTAAATTATTCAAAATAGAAATTTTAAAAGTGAAATGAATAAAAAATTAAATACCCATTTATTTTTTTCGATAAAATAGCCTAGAAAGTTAAACATTGCTTTAATGGGGTGACAAAGTAATGTCGAAAAATGAATTTCGGAGTTGTGTCGAATATATTAAAAAGGCCTAATGTCGCAAAAAAAAGGAATAGTGTCGCAAATGAATTTAATGAATAGTGTCGAAAATAAAAAAAAGGAATAGTGTTGCAGAAGAATTTAATGAATAGTGTCGAAAACAAAAAAAAGGAATAATGTCGCAAATAGTAAAAACAGAATAGTGTCGCAAATAGTAAAAACGGAATTGTAGTTGGAAAGAATTAGCGAAAAATAAGGTCAAACCCAGACAAAAATAGTAAATGCTGAAATTTGGCAGAGACAAAAAGTGCTCAGTCTTTGAATGGGCGTAAAAAAAACCCAGTTGATTGCGCTACAGTAACATCCCTGTTGGGGCAATGCTAGAGGCAAAAAAGGGTCCATTTTGACACCTCTAAAATTTTATAAACTTTATGCGGTTGGATAGAAAATTTTATCTTGATTAGTATTTATATAAGAACTATGACTTAAAATTAATTGAAAAATTATTCACGTTTAAAAGTGTAAAAGTTTCATTTGACGTTTTTGCTGCGATAAACGTTTTGTCATGATGTTGTCAAAATATTGCCAATATTTTTGTTTGATATATATATATATATATATATATATATATATATATATATATATATATATATATATATATATATATATTATTGAAAACATTTAATACGAATATATATTCATCTTAATTTTATTTTTATTATACCTATTGTTTCTAAAAAAAACTTTGTTTCCCTTTTTTGTTTTCGACACTAAAGCATGAACATGAAATAAGTGTGAAAGTAGATAATCAACTAAATAAAGGTACTCATCAACTTTTATTTATAACTAAGTATTAATTTTTATACAATAATGAAAGAAGATAAAATGTTTCAAAGAAGTTAATTTATTCCTGTGGGCATCATGTGAAAATAAAATTTCAAATTTTGTTTTGGTGGTACCCATAAGCTTGCGCACAGAACGACAATCAAAACTATTTTATACTTTTTAAATAAAATTTTCAAAATTTAGCGTTTCTACATAGCATTTTTTTTTCATTTTTACCCATTACTTTACAATAATTTTCACTATTATATGATTAAGTAAGAGGTAAAAAACGTTTTTCTAAACACTCTTTAAGATGTGTTTTACCAGAAAGTGTGGAATCAGAAATATAGGTGCTAATTTTTTGTCATACCTGCAAATAGCTTGCCAAATCAAAGCATTTTTAGGTATTCTTAGCAAACTTATTATGCTTCGTGTATTTAAGTTTCTTATCTGCTTTTCTTCTATATTTGTCCATTATAATTGATCATCAGCACAAGGAATTCGCAGATGATCGTACTTCACATAAGTTTTATTAAATTCAATAATTTATAAATTTTTAGAAATATATTTATCATAAAACTTTCTTCAGCGGGTTCTTGCACATTAATTTTGAATCTTAGAACGGTTAGGCACTTTTGTGATTTGAAAGCTTGAAAAACATGTTTATTTCGAACTTTTACAACCAAACTATGAGAAAATTCTTATCTTTTTGCGCGTTCCCTTAGTGAGAGGCTTGGATTATTCATAAAATTGTAAAACAGTATTCTAACCAGTTTTATATTTTCAAAAACCTCCTTTCCACCATTACCAGATTTGCATTTAATTGATTTTGTTTAGAAAGAATTTTAAATTACATGGCTAACGGTGTAGGGATTTATTTTCCACTTTTCTTCTATTGAATTGTAGCTTCTATTCGGTTTCCAATTATTTGTGCAAAATATTTTTTCTAATGTCTTCTTCTTTTGTCATTTTTACAACTTATTGTAAGTTAAATGGGAAAACTAAAACTTTTTTTAAATTGTTATACGTTGCCAACAAAATACAAGCCCAACTAAAAATATATTAATACAACCACTGAAAAAAATGACGTGTTTACTCTTTCACATTTATTTCGTGTACACGCTTTATTCCTAAGATTCATTTGCGACACTATTCTGTTTTTTTGTTTTCGACACTATAGGCCGGGTGCGTAAATTGAGCAATTGCTTTTACTCAGTAATTGGTCAGCTTTACGTGAATAAAAACCTTATGAGTTTTGCTCAAATTTTTATTCACGTAAAGTTAAGCACTTTACTCAGTTATTATTCAGCTTTACGTGAAACTTAGGCGAAATTGCTAAAACTTTCATTCACGTTAAGCTGACCAATTACTGAGTAAAAGCAATTGCTCGTTTTTAATCACCTGGCCTTATTTCTTAAATTCATTTGCAACACTACTCCATTTTTTTGTTTTCGACACTATTCATTAAACTCATTTGCGACACTATTCTGTTTTTTTGTTTTCGACACTGTTCATTAAACTCCTTTGCAGCATTATTCCTTTTTCTACTTTTGACACTATTCATTAAATTCATTTGCGACATTCTTTCATTTGACAGTCATAATAATTTCCTTATTCTGTTATTCGACAATCAATCATGCGACAATTTGCAACACTATTCCTTTTTCGCATTTTCGACAATCAAATTTGCGACAATAAAAATTTTGCGACACTTTTCCGCCACACCCTTTAATGCTTAATATTTTTTATTTACACTTGAATTTTTGTAAGAAAATAAAGTAATAGCTTTATAAAGTTAACTTACTTTACCAAAACAGGATATGTTTCAGAGCTTGGTGGAACAGAATTAGACACGTTTAATACGTAAACAGACAAAGATAGTAAATTTGTTATTACCAAACCCGTTCTTTCACCAGTTAATGGAGGAAGAATAAACGAAAAACAAGAAAGAAATGCAATTAAAATCCCAGGAAGAACAATTTTAAACAAATAGTACTTTCCTCGACGCTGAAGATATAAATTAAAAGTTAAGGTAACACACGGGTTTTGACAACACGCACAGCGCTTCGAATGTCGTACAACATCTAATTCTAAATATATAAATATATATAAATATGTTCATATATATATATATATATATATATATATATATATATATATATATATATATATATATATATATATATATATATATATATATATACATATATATATATATATATATATATATATATATATGTATATATATATATATAAATATATAATATATATATATATATATGTATATATATATACATACATATATATATATATATATATATATATATATATATATATATATATATATGTATATATATATATATACATATGTATATATATATATATATATATATATATATATATATATATATATATATATATATATATATATATATATATATATATATATATACAGAGCCGGAACCAGCTTTTTTTGGTCTTTGAGATAGCTAACTTCCAGACATGGAGCAAACTCCAAACATTTATATGCTTATACTTATGTTAAATAAGGATGCTTTGCAAAAAATTGCGATGATTGGAGGCTGGGAACAAAAATGCTCCAAATTTTGTGCCCCCCCCTGCCCCAAACGTGAGAGCAACAATTTGATGAAATATTTTTTGTACTGTTTTTAACTAGACTAATATTCATTGATAAATTTTAAATTTTATAGTAAAATATTTTAGCTTTGAAAAATTATGACCATATAAAGTTTAAACCCCCCTCAATTTGAGAGGGTTATAAATTTAATATGGTCATTATTTTTGAACGCTAAAAGATAATACTATGAAACTTAAAATTTATCGATGAATATAATTCTAGTTGAGCACAGTACAAAAAATATTTCATTAACTTGTTGCTCTCACGTTTGGGGCAGGGGGGGCACAAAATTTGGGGTTTTTTGTTCCCAGCCTCCAATCGTCGCAATTTTTTGCAAAGCATCCTTATTTGATATAAGTATAAACATATAAATGTTTGGCGTTTGCTCCACGTCTGGAACACAGTTAACAAATATAGGTTTTAGGTATAAAATGATATGACCCCGGAAGTTTCAATGGATTTAGGTCACTAATGTCATACATTATGAGGTTCTGACTTTAAAAAAATCTAATGTGTGGCCCTTTTTGAGAAAACTAAATTTGAAAATTTGCAAAAATTTCATAAGATTTTTTTAAGATTTTAAAAGGTTTAACTTCTGTAATTAGTGTTTAAATCAACAGTATGGTTGATAATACAATATTTATTATTATTTTTTGTTAAATATAACAAGACTACGACATTTTAGTTAAAAACCAAAAAAATTAGATAAGATTCCCATTATATATCAATATTTGTAGCTTTATTGCATAACTAGTCATATATATATATATATATATATATATATATATATATATATATATATATATATATATATATATATATATATATATATATAAATGTATATATATACATATATATGTATAAATGTGTATTAACAAAATGATTCTCCAATTGCAGTCGTAGTATTTTTTATGTATTCTCGTTTTTATTATTTACTTGTTTCTATATTTTAATAGATTACTATAAAATAGTATTTCTTATAAACACTTATTCTAGTTTTTACTGTCTTCTTATGCTCACTTTCGAAACTTAAAAATGTAGCAAGATATATACTTATATGTTTTAAATAGATAATCTGGAAAAATAAAAAATAAAATCTACAAAACTAGTTTAACGAACCAAAAGGTTATGCCACGCCTACTCTTTAAAAAGAATAAGTATAAGAGATGTCACGAGGACAATCAGAGAATGGTTTGTGCCTGCTGCCATCTGAAAGATTTAAATTGTATACCCATAAACCTGACACTGGAGAAAATGATCAAAGAACATATCAATCCCAACTATTCAAGGCATGTGTTTGAGTATCCAACAGGTAAAACTTACATTAAAACTTTAAATGCAATAAGTTAAGTATTGTAGTCAATTTAATATTGTGTTTTGACAGTTGTTTTTTTTACGATTCAATATGTATTAAACTAAATATTTTTTTAAAGAAAACATGTCTTACTGCTCCCTCACAACAATGTACTTTGTAAAAACAGATATTATTTTTGAATTCATAACTTTAGTTTTATTCTAAGGAATTTGTTCATCATGCAAATCATACATGTACAAGCTGGCTTCCAATAATCCTATTCCAATAAATGTTACTGAAAACTGGAAGCAAGCGGACCTAATGCTTTTCAAGTCTGGAAGAGACTGTGTCATACAGTGTACAGTCTGTTCTTTGGCAAAATCCATGGATCATAGGGTACTAAAGAAAACTAAAGCTAGAATTGAAAAGTCAAAGTCAGAAAAACCTCTTATTTTATGCCCTAACTGCTTTTGTAACCTTGGTAAAGGTTTACCCCACAAATGTTCTCCTGGGCAGGAGAAGGTAAATGTTTCAACCCACCTAAGTAGCAGATCATCAAAGGTACAACAGCAAGTTACTTCAACTCTGCTCAAAAACATCTACACATCTTCACAGACAAACCTTGGAGAAGAGATCACTATTTCAACAGGTTAGGTTTCCTATCTAATATACTATAAATAACATGTGAAATAACAATTTTCATGTTTTCAGTATCAGCTATTTTCAAATATGTAAGAACAGTTAATAATTTTATTACAGGAGGAGCTTTAGTTCCTGTAACCCTTGGCAAACAAATTGAACAAAAAAAGAAAGTAAAATTTGAAGAGATCCAGCCTCTAATAAACAAACTAGGACTTAGTCAGTATATGAATAAGCAGATGTTGCAGGGGCTTCAAAAATGCGGTATTAAATTTGAGTCATTCATGGAGGCAAAACTAGACGAGAGGAGCAAGATCCTCTCAGATTTTTATGCTGTTAAGAAAATTTAAGCTGAAGAGAAGATAAACAATAAGCTTACAAAGGTAGTTTCAAGAGACCTTGCTTATATTAAAGACCTTACAGAGTTTCTCAGCTTTGTCATGGATTTCAGAGGGCAAAATTACTACTGTACCTTTGTCAGAGTTGGAATTGATTCAGGTAACCAAAGCTAAGAGTTAGGGACATAGAATAAAGTTTAGCATTCTTTAAATATAGTATTTAGTAAAATGTTCCCTAATGTTCAATTTAGGTGGAGGTTCATTGAAAGTAATCTGTAACATATTAGAGCCTGAAAAAGAGAGAGAGGACGAAATGGGAGATAGAGGGACATACTCTGGGATCAATGGCTCTGTTGTTCTTGCATATGCAGATAACTTACAAAAGACCCATCATAACTTATTGCAGATTGTCGAAATCATAAATCTGCATGAATGCAAATATTCTCTGGCATCAGATATGAAACTCATCAATATATTGTTGGGAATTTTGGTACTATATATATATATATATATATATATATATATTATAATCCAAATTTTATATTTTTTACATTACTTGAACACATATATATATATGTGTTCAAGTAATGTAAAAAGTAGTACATGCAAGTATATGCGTGTACTACTTGATAAAATGTAAATCATGAACCTTATATAAATTATTCTAGGCACATGGAGGAGACATTCCTGTGTCTGGTGTGAAGGTACATCAAGTATTGCTGCTGGAGATCTCAGAACTTTGAGATCTTTAGATGATTGTTATATACTATATTGCGAGGCTGGATCGCCACACAAAAGGATGCAGGACTTCAAGGTAATGTTAATAATATACATTAAAGATAATGCTTTGCCTTAAAAAGTTCTGCATTTTACCAGACTTTAGCAAATATTATTTTTACATAGAATGTTGTGAAGCCATGCTTGATTAAGGAAGATAACAAATCCAAGTTGGTGTTAGATGTTATACCTTTGCCAGAACTTCACTTACTGATGGGCCTTGTAAATCATATGTCATCATTCCTAACCAAATTGTGGCCCGAGTTTGAGATGTGGGTTGCAAGCTTGGGATGTTTAAGAAAAGGATATCATGGTGTAACTTATGAAGGAAATACTTCAAAACGGATCCTAGAACAGTGCTAGAAAATATTTTGCCAGTAGAGCTATTACCTCTATTAAAACCGCTGCAAAAGTTCCACGTGGTAGTTCAAGGACCATTCACGCAATCTTACATGGTTACCCAAGAATACTGTAAGGAGGTAGAATATAAAATGTACTTTTTTGCTTTTAATAGTCTGTGCAAGCACATGGGTGTTTCACTATAAATGTTATACAAAAATTTTGTATAATTTTATACAAAATACTTTTCTGATAAAGATATCACTTCAATAAACAGCATAATTAAAAAAAAATTGATTGATATTTTATTATAGTATCTTCAAAAAGATTTAACTGTCACTTGGAAAGTACATGCTATTACAGCACACCTAGAAGAATTTATCTCCAGATCTTGGCACTCTCTTGGAAGATATGCAGAGCAGGCTTCTGAATCAGCTCATGCTAAAATGAAGCCTGTCATCAAATGATTCAATGTTTCCCAAATGAACAAAAAACATTTAACAAGAAGCAAGAGAATTGCAGAGGTGTTTAGTAGTAATAACCTGTAATAAAAGAACCTTGCCAAAGTTTTAATATAGTATTAAAGAATATATTTTCATTGATTTTTTAACTAAAATGTCGTAGTCTTGTTATATTTAACAAAAAATAATAATAAATATTTTGTATTATCAACCATATTGTTGATTTAAATACTAATTACAGAAGTTACACCATAAAAATCTTAAAAAAATCTTATGAAATTTTTGCAAATTTTCAAACTTAATTTTCTCAAAAAGGGCCACACATTAGATTTTTTTAAAGTCAGATCTTCATAATGTATGACATTAGTGACCTAAATCCATTGAAACTTACGGGGATCATATCATTTTATACCTAAAACTTATATTTGTGAACTGTGGGAAGTTAGCTATCTCAAAAACCAAAATAAGCTGGTTCCGGCTCTGTATATATACAGTATTGGAAAAAACTAAAGAAACTTTTTATATTAAATCCTACATTTCAAAATTTGCGTAATGATTATTCAAAATATTTTAATGAAATTTTTTTATTTTGTTACCCTTGCCTTATTTTATAAAGTTAATAAAAATATTTTTATTTTTCCAAAATTTACTAATTAAAAAAATAATATGAAGCAGAAATGTTTCCTGTGGAAGAAACTGAAGCAACTACAAAATGATTTGAGTTAAGTTTTAATATTTTTTTTGATTCATTACCTAAAAATAAGCATTACAATAACAAACAAGTTTAAACAAGTTTCTTATGATATACTTAAAACAAAATATTTAAAACAAAATAATTCACAGTCAATTTTGCAATATGTAAAGATAGTTGTGTACTTTAGCCAATTGAAGTTATAAAAAAATTAATATGGCGAGAAATAAACAATATTTTTACAAGAAATTGCAAAGTTAGGGATTATAATAAAGAATTAACTCAAAAAGAATTAAGTGAAAAGTATAATATTATTAAATGTGTAATATCAAGATTAATAACAAAATTTATTACAACTGGTAATGTAGAATTAAATCATAAGGGAGGCCGTCCACGAAAACAACTACCCATGAAGATAAATTAATTATTAGACCTATAAAAAATATTCTGCGATTTCATCCACTGAAGTTTTAAGAAACTTAGAGTTAAATATAACAGACAGAACCATCAGAAATAGAGCTCTAGAGGCTAAATTACCAAGTCGGCGGCCAGTTTGTAAGCCAGTCATATCTAAAGAAAATCGACAAGCAAGATAAATTTTGCCAAAACTTATGGGAAATGCACTCTGCAACAATGGCAAACTGAACTTTTTCCGACAAATCCAAATTTAATTTAATTCAATGACACATGTTAGACGACCAAGTGGGACAAGATTGTTGCCTAAATACTGCAACTTGACAGTAAAACATGGGGATGGGTCTGTGATGTTTTTCATGGGGTGGAGCAGGACCTATTGTGAAAGCAAATAATAAAATGGATTTTTTCTAATAAAAAGAAATTTTGGAAGCAAAAAAGTTATCATATGCTGAGGAGGAAATGCCCATTCGTTGGAGATTTCAACATGACCGGAATCATAAGCATACATCAGCATTCGTGACAAAATAGAACGAAGATAATAAAATTGAATTAATAAAGTGGCCCACTCAATCCCCGGATTTAAATCCGATAGAGAATTTATGGGAAATTGCAAAAAAAAGATTAAGAGGGCGCAGATTTTCCAACCAAAATCAATTATTCGAGGCCATTGAAAGAGAGTGGATGCAGATTCCAAAACGAACTATTGAGAGCTTGATAAATCAATGCCAAAACGTTGTGAAGATGTAATTAAAAACAAGGGTTACTCTAAAAAATATTAATTATATTTTTTTTTATATAATGATTTATTTAATTTTATCTATTATAAAAAGTTGCTTTAGTTTTTTCCAGTTAATAACTGCTATCGTTAAAAAAAAAATGTTTTTTTTTATTTTTTTATTTAATACATTATAAAAGTTTAATAATTTTCAGATATCCTATGTTTCGTTATAATAAAATTTAAATTTATTTTCGATATTATAAAAAAATAATGAGTTTCTAAATAAAAGTATGATTTTATAACGGGAGTTGCTTGAGTTTTTTCCAATACTGTATATATATATATATATATATATATATATATATATATATATATATATATATATATATATATATATATATATATATATATATACATAGATTACTTACTTTCAATTATAAATTCTCCACTTTTCGACAAATATGATAAATCTCCATGAGTTTTTTTGGAAAAAAAATTTACTTTAGTTTGATCGTATACCCATGACCCAAAAGTTAATGGGCAAATTTGTTCATCAAAAGGAAAATACTTCATATCAAGCTTGCACGTACTTCTAAACATTAAGTTATATTAGTGTCAACCAATTTATTTTCACTTTTCGAATAAAAACTTTTTTTATAAAAAGTTTTATATAAGAGATTCAAAAAAAGAAGAAGCAAAAAATCAGATATGGCACTGCAATCTGGCTACCGATAACAAGTTACTTATTTACCACCACCTAATTAAGGTTTCCTTCTAATTTAACATTTTCATTTATAAACTAAACGAATAGAAAGGAGCAGCGCTAGGGGTAATGTTATAGATCTTAATCTTAAAATTTTTTGAAAAGCAAACAAAATTTGAATTCAAAAGAATATTTCTTAAGGAAGATAGTTCCAAAAATTCGTGAAACAAAGTTGTAAGTTTTATATATAAAGTTTTTATTAATAAACCTTAAAATTGTTGGTATTAGCCATACGACATTGCCATTGCTATAAACTGTTACTTTCGTTTTTCCAAATACGTCCAATCCTTGAAAATCTTTGTCTGCGCTAAAAAAATTTAAAAAATAATGTGAAGCAATTCATAGTAGTGTGAAACAATGATATTTTGTATAAGCTCAAGGTGGTTGGAGCCACCCCACAAACCTCGAACCATCAAACCTCGGACCATCACTTCGAAATATTTGGGTTGTAATAACATTTCAACGTTTATTTATCTTTAGGTGAAATTTTAAATCTCTTGATGAAATCTAAAACTTTCAAAAATTTTTCACTTATATCAGACTACAATCACTGAAATTTAATTTTAAAAGAGCTTCAAATGATTATGAATATTAAATAGTTTAGTATTTATACTATATTTTTCAGTAATCAATACAAAAAGTAAGTTCTATGTCAATGACATGGGCGTCTAAATTTTTTTAGAACTGGAGATTTTAATCTTATTTTTGAAAAATATCATTAAAACATTGTGTGTACAAAAATAAATAAAATTAAAAAATTAAATTTCAAATTTTAGCAACTAAAATAAATCAAATAATAATGTCGAAGATAAACTAATATGAAGCTGAAGGATTAGTTATACGAAGAACTCTTACAGACTTGTTGAATTGAATGCATATATAATATATGTATGTATATAATGACTTGTATGTATAAAAAATGTATGTATATATATATATATATATATATATATATATATAATATATATATATATATATATATATATATATATATATATATATCTTTTCTATCGTCTCTAGCTTCTTTAAACAGTTGGTCGCGCTGAGTGGCTCTTTAATTTTTATTTTGCTGTCAATGAGTTGTTGTATAGAATTCTTTTTTAAGGTTAAAAATCTGCCGTTGACTGGTTCTACCTCTTCTGATGAGCCTTGATCAATGGATAAAAAAGTTTCATCGGTTTCAATAAAATCATCCTCTTTTACACCAAATGTAAGTGGTCCAATATTAGCCAAGCTACCCCACAAGGAAATGAGCTGGTCATAAAACTTAAACACAATTTTACCACTTCCACTTCGATTGCCAATTACAACTGCTTTCGGAAATTTTTTGTCGGATTTCTTTCAAATTTCATTTAAAATCGTTTATTCCCTCGTTTTATTTCTTTGTTTGAGTCCTTTTCATTTGTAGTATCAACGGCAACAGGTCCAAAATACAGCTCTTTATCTTTATTTTAGAGTATTGCCGAAGTAAAGCTTCTCTGTGTAAGCTTTATCGGCATTAAGGTCAAGGTTTTTATAAAGCATTCTACCATTCTATCAAGATTTTCTACCATAATAACCATTACCATAGATACCATTTAAAGTTTTTTCTTTTTGTTTTATCAATAAAATTGGTCATTTTGAATGAAAGTTGTCAGCAATATAACAATAACTACATACAAGAAAATTCAAGTAGGTATAATTGCAAATTTTAGACAGGGTTTTGGGTACGTACTAATATACATACATTTTGAACAAATATTTGTTGTTTTTTCTCTCAACATTTTTGTAAGTATTTGTATACGGTAAATATTTGTATACGGTAAAATAAACTAGCTTAATCGGTGTTTATTTAGGTAATACCAAGAGGGTTTTTTTTCTTTCCTTTTTTAACACTAAAATAAATAAAAAGTTTGTTTTTAAGGGATTTTTGTTAGAAGACTTGTTTTCATTCTTTTATTTTGTAGACGATTTTATCAGTGTTTAACCCAAAGTAAAAATATTTTAAACAATGAGTTCTTGCCATGCGAGCAAGGTTGTTTGTTTATATACACGCAAAAAAAAAAAAAAAAGTTAGATAAGAATGACGTCAAGGTCTAAATAAATGGGCTACCTTGGCAAACTAGCAAGCCCGCTTTCCATATAAACAAACTCAAAACTATCAATCATTTCAGTAATAACGTAGAAATTTGCATTCCGAATTGCGTTCATAAGAAGTTTTATTGATTTGGTGAAATGTTTGTCAGCATATCAATACCATATTCACTTGTGCTACATAAAAGAATTCAATTTATAGACACTCAAACCAAGGCTGTTGCTTAAAAAATCTAAAAAAGAAGCGGGTAAAATATGTTAGCTGCGTGAGTATAAACAAACTAATCGTCTTGCATTATATCAGTCCCGAACCATATTTTTAAAAGTACTGAGGTATAAAGAAAAATAATTTTTTTTTGAAAGAAACATGCTTATTTAAGGGTTGCAACACTTATGTAAATGAGAACTACTTGCAAGAAACTTCCTTGAGCAATACTGTGTGTAATCACGGAAGTGTTTGTTTCAACTCTCAGATGTTTCTTTCAATAATTTACTTATAGGCAGCATAGCTTGGTCAATTATTGTGGCGCCATATCTTAATATCTTGTGAACTGAGTACAATCCATAAACTTCAACGTAAAATTTTGTTGCCAGTTTTTTAAACTTTTAAACTTTTTTTTTGGTATTTATTTTATGCCCACTTGACAAGATTTCCGAAATGATATTACAATTTATAATAAGTCTGATGTCAACTCTTGAGATACATAATAAATTTAAAGAATCTGAGAAAATTTTTCTCTTAATATTATTAATATTTCCAACTAGTATTTTTAGTCGTTATAATTAGCCATATTTTCAGCCATTATTATTATAAGTATTTCCAAAATCTGCTTACGGAACATCCACTAGCACCCCCATTTTTTCTTAGAATGTGTCATGTATGTCCTTTTTTTTTTCGATTATTCTTATCCTCTTGAGTTCCTTGCTTGCCATTTCTTTACATAGAAATGCGGCATGACAAATATAGTAAAAAATTCAAAAACTTTAACGCTAGCATATAATATCGATAATCCAAATTTACGGACATCTGAATTTTTTATGTTTTTATACTATAGTTATTAAAATCTTTTGACGTTTATTTTGACTTTTTTAAAAATTATCAAACTTTTGTAATCAACTTTTGATCAAATTTTACCTTAAAAAATATTTTGTCGCATAACAATAAGGGATTCAGAGGATTCAAAGAACCCAGGCGCTCAACCTTTTAAGGCCTCCAACGGTCATCATAGTTTTGCTTTTTAGTATACACTCAACGTCACCAAGTCTATTTTTGGCAAAATAGACGTTCTAATCTTTTAATCTGTTTTAAACGTTTAATCTGTTTTAATCAAATATCATAGACGCTTCTAATCTAATACCATAGACGCTTCTAGTCTAATATCATAGACACTTATGTGCTATTAAATGTTTTAAAAAACAACAAAACGAATTATATACAGATTTCGGTGAATTGCTAAGCGTCCCGCGGAAGCAACTAATTTTAACGTTTCATATTTAAGAAAATGAAATCAATTATCCATATTGATCATTACACGTGCTGTACTTCATTTTTTAATTAATAATAGAAATAATTTTACAAATCAAAGTAAGTATGTGTAGTGTTACAGGTTTACAGTGCCGTTTTTTAGTTTTAGCTTTTATATCACAATACAAATAAATATATAAATCTCCAAAAGAACGTTAGAAAGTGGCAGCCAAAAACGTTTTTTTAACACTTCAACATCAACTTTTGATCCTGAGTCTTTATCGACACCTGTATTGAATTAAAAGAGTTAAGAGGGCCACCCAGTGATTGTGACACCCAATAATTATGATTCTTCAATCTTAACCTCTAGATGCAAACATCAAATCTGATCAAAAAATACCTAAAACTTTATTCATGTCTATTTCATCAATACTACCGGATTTCATGTTAATAATTTGTACCCGTCAAATAGAGTTTTCTACTCTACTAAAATTGTAGATGACAGTTTGAAGTACGTCATAGCTAAACACAATCATGCAGACCAAATGGTCAACACAACTACAAAATCAGGTAGCAGTAGAAGATTTTCTTCTCGTTATAATGGTCAAAACTAAGCTTAAAAACAAATTGATTATTGTTGACTTTGTTACTCTCCGAATATTGACAGTTGTTACTCATCTTAGTCAAAAGATCACAAGATTCAAAAGCTTATCTTAAGTTATTTTTTTCAGTCAAGTTGTGGTCTAACAAGCGTTGGCTTGTCAAGTTACAACTTTCAAAAAAGAGCTTGAATAACAACTCTTTGGACAATACAATTACTGGTTTAGTGTTCCACAGCCTCTTTTAGCCTTGCTTTTAGAGCCCACCGAGCAAAAATTTCTGTAGGAGCAGAATGTTTTTTTTAATCTCTTCAACTTTTTTCTAAATGTGATTCTGTTTTAAAAGAACTGATGAGTAATAAATTGATATCACCTCTAGCTTCCAATATTCGAGAGCATCTGATGCTAGAAATTTAATCGGCGCCATTTTTTTCAGTTATAGACAATACAAAAATTAATATTTTGAAGACCAATCATTCTGTATGTGTACTTTGACAAGGCACTAAAACCGTAGAAGTTAGAGAAACGTTCTTTGGTTTCTAAAAGCTTCAGGATCTACAAAAGCATCTGTTATCCTAATCACTATTTTTTTGACTGAAACCAATATTTAACAAGTTAACATATTTAATAAGTTTAGGCATTAACAAGTGCAGAGGACAGGGTTATGATTGAGCATTCTTGATGTAGTATTTATAGTTGAGTTCAGTAAAAAATTCAGCGAACTGTAATAAACGATGCTGTTACAACTTTTGCAGAAATAAAAACTTTCTTTAGAATTGTTCAATAAATACAGGGTGTTCCATTAAGACGGACAAAATGTAATAGTAAATAAAACAGTGTTATTGATGAGAATTTATTGATTTATTTTTTGGATAATGTAGTCTGATTTGTGGCAATTATTTGTGAAATATGATATTGGCCAAATGCCCGCCACGGCTTTTATGACACATATCCACCCGGTGGTCAAAATTTTCAATGACATTTCTGCATAGATGGTCGCTAATGTCATGAATATGCCTTATTATCTCATTCTTTAGCTCTTGAACTGTCGTTAGCTTGTTGACATAGACTTTACTTTTGAGATATCCCCAAAGGAAGAAATCTAAAGACGTCAAGTCGCACGATCTTGGTAGCCAATTGGCTTTACTGTTTTAAGAGATTGTGCGACCAGAGAACTTCTTATTCAGTAAAGCCATTGTTGCATTGGCTGTGTGACGGGTGGCTCCGTCCTGTTGGAACCACAGATCTTCACAATCTACAACATTCAATGCAGGCTATAAAAAGTTGGTAATTATGGCACGGTATCGCTCGCCTGTCACAGTTACAGAATTCCCGGCATCATTTTCGAAAAAATATTGCCCAATGATTCCGTTAGCAGACATTGCACAACATATCGTGACCTTTTGTGCATGAAGTGGCTTTTCAACATTTTTCTTTGGATTTTCATTAGCCCAAATCCGACAATTTTGTTTATTAATGAATACGGAAAGATGAAAATGGGCTTCATTGCTAAAGATGATTTTTTGCGAAAAAGCAGGATCGACTTGCCTTGGCTCTCGTATCCAATTGACGAATGTACGGCGCTTCAAATGGTCATAAGGCTTCAGTTTTTAAGTTAATTGAATTTTGTAAGCGTGCACACACAAATCTTTTGTCAAAATTCGATGTAATTTTGTTGTTGAGAGGTTCAATTCTTGTGCACGATGAAGAATTGAGGTGCCTGGATTCTCGGTCACATTCTCGCGTACTGCAGCAATGTTCTCATCTGAACAGCGTAAGCGAGTACGAGTTGATGTTTTCACATCTGTCACTGATCCAGTTTCTTTAAATTTTGCCACAATTTTTCCAATTGCATTGATGGTTGATCGATTATGTTGACCAAAGAAATCGCGAAGTGCTCTTAATGCATTTGTGGTTGAATTACCATTTTTGTAATACTCTTCAACAACTGCGTTGCTCGTTTGTTAACCTTTCCATTATTTTAATTGCCAAAAGCTGTAGTTTTTGAATCTAGAAGAAAAAGAAAAAAATTACTCATTGATCACATATAATTTGCATTAAGCTTTTGTCCGTCTTAATGAAACACCCTATATATGTCTATTTTGAACGAAGTGCATCATGTTAGGCTCTTTTACGAGTCTTTAGTTTAAACCAGAAAAATTTCTTTAAAAATTTTATGCACAAACAGTTGGGAAAGTAGACATTCATTTAATGCTGCAATTATAAATAGATATCCTGATTTGATTAAGACGCTTACATATTTGACAGGTCGACAAGTGGTTAACCAGCAACTCGCAATGAAGCTGGTCGAATTCTTTACCAAAATAAATTTTGATTTATTTTTCTTCTTATCCTTAGGGAGAATGTTCTTCAATCTGTGTGTGTGGTATTAAAGTTGTTGCAGAGAGAAATTGCTGACTAAAGCACTCGAACGTCTGGATGCAGCTACACTCAATTTGCCAATTCTCCGTAGGGAATTTTAAAATATGTGCCAAGAGGCTACAATACTTTCTACAAAAGTGAAGATAGATACACAGTTTCAAAATAGAAGCAAAAGAATTTCAACTAAATTTTTGGCAAGCTAGTTAGTGATGAGTTGGCCCTGCATAATTTTGGTTATGTTATTTTCAATAATTTTTTACTGAGGTTCTTTGTGTAAATTAGGTAAAAAACTTCTTAAGTGTGTCATTAAATAGCCACAGGATGGTGAGAGCCCCAAATAAAAACTTGAAGCCGGAACCACAATGATCTTGAATAACCACTGGTATTTTCATTGCTGCTTTTGTTAAAAAACTTAGAACTTTTATTTATCTAACCAAACCATCTATAATACGTTAGTTAATTCAATGTTGAAACAGTGTTAAAACATACCTAGTTCATTTTTGCTTGTTTTTATTACTGTTCATGGTAAAAGACTTCTTGAGCCATTTTTTAAGATAAAATACAATATGACTGCCTAGTTGGTAATGCTGACAGTTATTCAGGTTGTGCTGACCCTTGATATCTAAGTGGTGATAATGCCAGTTGTCGTTTCTAATTTACCGAGCTTGATCTTTATTATTAACTCGTTTATTAAATTTGATCTTTTGTTACTTTTTTAAACTTAAATCACCTTTTTCAAGGTTGTATTATATTAGCATTGTATAACCAGGTAGCAATTACTTTAACGCTTTTGCTATCACACTTTACTATAGTATGCAACGTATCGGCCTTATTGTAAAATCCATGAACACACGAAAGCTTTTTGGTGCCTAATATGCTCATAAAGATAAAAAAAAGGATAATATAAATTTCAAAGCATGAAAAAAAAAAAAATCACAAAATTACAAACAAAAATTATTTTCTTTTGAAAGGTATCACTGGTTAGATTTTGAGTTACCAATTACCTTGCTAAAATAACTACAGGTGCGAAGGAAAGATATATTGATGCTTCAGGTATTACAATTTTCGGTGTAGTGTACACTCTAAACTTAAGTTTGTATGTTTATGTCAACTAGAATTTTATGCAAAAAATTGCAGTGATTTGCGCCTAAGAACAAAATTATCTCAAAATGTTTGCCTCGCCTACCCTAAAGTGAGGATAATGAGTTAAAAAAAAACTACTTTTCATTTTTTAAAATAAAAATTGAACCTGTCATTTCAAAAAGGACACAAACCCAAAAGTTTTACAGTTAGTTTTATATTTTGAATTAAAAATTTCTGTATAATTTCCTTTATTTTTTATAATAAATAAAACTTGCATAAGTTATATATGTTCTTTATTTATCAACTCCTATGTTTAATTTCTTTAGCACCGAAGACATTTTATTAATAAAAATCATTTTTTCTGTTGATTTTAAAAAGCTTTAATGAAAGGACTTGTTTCCTTTTCGAAATGACAGTTCAATTCATCGACTGGTTTTATATTTCATGTAAGAATCCACCCAAAATTTACAAACCCCTCATTCTTGGACGAGAAGAAGCTTTATACGGACCTTTAACTTTTAATACTAAATTACTTACTAGATATAATATATAAACTGGCAATAAATTTAAATTTAGTTAAAGAAAGAAACAAAAAAAAATAAATTATTTACTCATACTTTCAAATGAATAGTACGACAAACATTTTAGGATAAATTTGTTGCAAAGCAAATCAACATTTTACATGGCATTCTCATTTGACAGAAGCATATTTAAACTAAAGTTTGGAGTGTGCACAATTACCCAAATTACCATATCTGAAACACCAAAAAATCTTTTCGCCGGGCCTGAGTTATAAATGATTAGATCCAAATAAAAGTTTATCGATTTAAGATATTTGATTTTTATATGAAGCAAGCATGCATTCAAACAATGGTAGTATTGCAAAATAGTTATACATGACTTGAAAACTCTATATAAAAAAATAACTATTATTTTTAAAGTATTTTAACTTTTTCTATTGCTGTCTCGTTTTTATTTTTTTAACTTTTTAGTTAATAATAAACTATAATTACTTGTTATGCAACTTTATATCTGGTTTCCAGATTCTATCTGGTGATACAATTAATCTGCTTAAACCTTGCCATTCACTTGTGTTCCAAACGAAAAAAGGATCATTCCAGTACTAGACATATTAAAAATAATAACGAATATAAAAATTAAAATAACAACAATTATAAAAAGTACTTCAAGAGTATTATTAGTAAAAAATAACAACAACAAAAATGCAAACAAAACAACAATCACAAAATAATAACTACAGCAACAAAAATAAAAATAGCAACGTCATCATATACTAAAACCCCACCATTTTATCATCATCAAAAACAGTAACAAAAACTATATAAAAAAATTCACACATAAAAACACCTATAACAGCAACAGCAACAAAAACAACAACAAAACAACAACAACAATAACAATAACAACAACAAAACAACAACAACAACAACAACAACAGCAATAACAACAACAACAATAACAATAACAACAACAAAACAACAACAACAACAATAACAACAACAACAATAACAAAACAAAATAACAGCAACTGCAACAAGAACATAAACATCTCCGCTACCTCCATTATCTATAAAACCACACAAATAAGAATCAAACTTATTATACTTTCTCATTAAACATTACAAATATTTTATGTTAATATAATGCATAAATGTATTAACTATACTTTATATTAGAAGTAATATTCTTACTTGACGAATCCACATCGATAATTCTATTACCTCTTTTTTTTCATTCTAAAATTCGTATATTTTATGTGACAAGAGTTGTTTAAAAATTAAAAGAAATGCAATTAATAATATAAAATGCTATTTTAACAAATAATATATAGCAAAATGGTTTTGTGAATTAACTAAAAATTTAGTGAAAATTAGAAACTTGAGTTATTTTAACAGCGTTGCCGGCTAACTTATTGAGTTGATTACTTTGGAAAATGATGATAATTTCAACCGATGTCGAGAAAAAATTGGAGTTTCAATAATATTTTGTTATAAATTAAAATCTAGTTGTTAACTAAACATTGTTCTAGCATATTTTTTTTTTTAATTTTATGTATTTCGACTTATAATTCATAATAAATTTTAAAAAAATTTATATTTTTATATTTCATAGTATACTTTAATTTTTTATCACAATTTTTTTAACGAACAAGTCTTATCTAATAAATGGTTTTCTAACCTGCATCGGTTAGGAAGAAGGCGTGAACTTTCAGTTAAATGCCCTTTCGCGATGCTCTTTAATAAAAACTTCTTAGGATACTTCTAGTAAAAATTAAAAAAAAGTTAAAAAAAAAGTATTTATTCTGAAGATCTTTTGAAATAATATTTTATAAAAAAATTGTTTTAATTTTTCCATTATCAAAATGTTTAATGTTTCAGCAGAACTAGGAGATGGCAACTCACCATTCCTAAACAATACGTTCTATTGTGATGAACATTTAAATTGTAGTATCTTCTGCCTCTACTGCTACACCATTCGTCACCTGTTAGTCCGAATTTTTCTCCTTTTGCTTTCAATGCAGCCAATTCAGCAATCATTAAATATTTGGCTTCAGCATGAAACATCTTAATTTTTTCTGAAATCGAGGACGCTGACTTTCAAAAAGCATTTCAGATTGAGTTATGGACCTCTTAGCGTTTCAGATTGAGTTATGGACCTAATCGAATATCCATCAAGAGTTGTCAACTTGGCAATAAGATAGTTTAACGACATCTTAGTCAAAACTGGTCTGGAACTGGATGGTTTTAAATCTATTTTCTCGCAACTTTTGACGTGTCCAATTAGGCCGTTTGTGCTAATTGTACAAGTAGTGTCGTATAACGATATACGACACTACTTGTACAAAATAAAAGTATTATATGTTTAAAACTTACCTCGCCATTTTAAGACCAGTTTTTGCATATATTATAAATATTGATCTTGACTAAATATTTTTTTTGTAAAGATAAACTATTGAATAATTAAAATATATAAACTAATATCACATACGCATAATATTTTAAAAGTTACTGTTTACCATATCTTTGCTTAAAAATTAAAAAACTCTTGCTTTTTTGACAAAAAAAAAGCAAGAGTTTTTTTCATATTTATGCATTACATTTTATTATACTGCAATTGATTTTTGTGGATTTAAAAAAATACTATTATTAAAAAGACGCTATTAAACTCAAAAGAGTTTTTGAAATAGTTTTATGATATGGTTTTAAATAGAATAAGCTTTTTTTTGAGGTTTTTTCCCACCACCACCACCTGGCCCACTGTGCATTACCAATTGCTTTGCGATGTAAATTAGTGTTGTTATTAAACAAAGAGAACATTTACATTTTGAAACAACAAGAACTATTGTAAAAGCAGCGCAGAAATAAAATAAGAATTTAATTATAAAATTAAATAATTAAGTAAAAATTGATATTTTCTGAAAACTTCGTCGAAGTTCCGTCGAAGTTTCTCGATTTATTTCGAACTCCGAAACTCCGAAAAACCGAGAAAAATCCGACGAGACGGAGTTCCGAATGGATCCATTGATAATATACTCAATACCCTTGTATTACTTCTGTTTAACAATAGAACAAAAATTTTTTAAATTACTTAACTATTCTAGAATTGTAACTATAAAAAAAACCCAAATACCTAAAAATATCAGAACGAAGTTGTGAGACAAAAAAAGTTTTGATTTCCGTCAAAAATAAGAAATTTGAATATTTAAAATGTTAGTAATATCTAATTGTAGGGAGTAGCAATAGCCAACAACCTCTAGTTCAATCTATAAATGATCTATGAAATAACTTACAACACGTAGAAAATTCTTTTTACTTTACATTATTCATATTAGTATATCGCATATTACAATTTTACAAAATCAATATTTTTGACGGTAAAGTTTTTTTACAAATAAGTTAATATTAAACAAAGCTTACACATTAATTAAAATAATTTCAAACACATAAGATATTTTTAGTTACATAAAATACATTTATATTTCTCATAAGTTAATGTTTTACGGATAATAAAATTTACTGAAAGAAGTTATCAAAGGTTAAATGTTGGTTTGTTTTATAAAACTATTTCAAAAAAAGACCCTAAAAATTATAACTCGCATAGAATTTTAGTAATTGGCGGTGCGTTTAAACAATGGGCGCTAAACGTTTATCTATTAATCGCCCTTGATACGCTGGAAGCCTCATTTAACCCTTATTCCAATAAAATTACTATCCCAATACCCTATTCTTAAATATGAATATGTTTGAGAAAACGAAAAAAGAGTTTTTTATTTTAAATAATTTATAAATAAAAATTGGCAGTTTTTGCCACTTTTTATCAACTCTCTGAAAATATTCTCATTAGAAAATCATTACGATGGGTTTTGTAGCGTGGGTTTATGGTGAAAAAAAAACAAAAACAAATTAGACATGCATATATGCCACAAGATGTACCATATTCCTATCCCTCTTTAAATTTTTAAACCAACCAGTATATATATTAAAAATTTACCAAATTAATTAATTGTTGTATAGCAACATCAAATGTCAAGTTAACAGCACCTCCTGGTAACTTTGGAAATGAATTAATGTTGTAACTAGTACCATTAAACAACTTATCCAGCAACAATACCTCGATTCTTTTGGTGTCTAAGAAAAAATGTAATTTTTAGCAAGGTAGTATATATATATACAAGGTAAATTATATAAAAACAATAAAAAATAGTTGTAATAATAAATAAACAATCTTTAAGAGAAAATTAGTTATAATACAACCAACTGACGTTTAACACAAAGTAATGAAAAATTGAGGACAAGCACTTTTTGATCAAAGCTAGATTTTGGCACATTAAAAATTAAAGTAATCATGTTGTATAATATACAAAATATATTAACAAATGCTAATAGATCTCATTACTTATTTGGTCAGTACCAATCAAATTATGAGAGATCCTAATTTTTACAAAAAAAGTAACCATGGCATTATTCAGTTAATGCTTAAACTAGGGTTTGTAATCCTGAGCTACATTTTCAATCCCGCCCAGTGGGCACAGGACCTAAATAAGACGTCTTTTGAACGTTAAAAAGACGTTTAAAACGTTCAAAAGACGTTCAAAAGACGTCTTTTTTACATCTTGTGCCCACTGGGCGGGATATCGGGATTACATTTACCAATTCCCGGGATCCGGGATTAATACTGGAATTATTAATTACCTGTTCTTGAAATATTTTAACATGTTGTTTTAATAAAATTTCAATAAAATTTATAAGACATTTAAAGTTTTTTTTAATAACTATTTATTAAATTACAAAAAAACTCTTTGGTTTTTTTAATATTGTACATACTTAATTTTTAATTATAAAGAACTCGTTGTTTTTTATAGATATAATATAAATATGTTAATATTTTTTGATTATTTTAAAAATACGTTTTGAGGAAACAATCCAAAGTTTGATCGCCCAGACGACTTCTTATTTTTGTTGCAAAAAGACCGGCCGCAGAAAAAGCACGTTCAGATTTTACACTGCTTGGCCAAATATGATTAAAAAATTATGAGCTATTTACAAAAAAAATACCACATTTTCAAACAACATCATTTCCTTTTGAATTGTCACCGACAGCGTCTCATCGAATTTGTATGCTGGACAAAATAGCTTTATTAAGTTCGTCTGTTGCTCTTTTCAGAGCGAAAAATAAATAAAAAAGATCCAGATGGAGAGTCAAAAAAACCAGAAACAATTTCTATCGTTTGAAAATGAAAGTTTAAATTCAGATTCAGACTCATAAGCTGGTAACGATGTAGCTGGATTTGTTTTTCGTCTCGTCTTTCGAGTAACTCAACTATTAATTTCTCACTTACATCGTATGCCTTTGTTGCATTAGAAGAACCAGAGATGAATGCAACTTTAGACTTATAACGTTGTTAACATCTTTAAGTTTTTTTAGCATAAAATTCCATGAAGGGCTGTTAATCGTGCAAGTGTTGCAGAAAGTGATTTTTCTTCTTACTCCAATACCGGAATATAATTATTGATGTTTTGATTTTTTTTGTTAGTGGTTCATCTGGTGTGTTTGCTGAAATAGTAGCTGGTGTGATGTTAATTTTATGGACGGAAAGTAAGTTAGGGCGACCATGCGTCCTATTTTTCCGTAGAATAGTTTGCTAAACAACATGAAAGTCAATCATAATAGAATTTAATCACGGTGGCAAACCTCAAAATTAAGAACTAAATGTAATTGATAACTAGGAGCAAAAACATATTTTAGCGCGCACTTCGTAAAAAGAGGACGTCTGGTAACCCTAAAGGAAGTGCTTATAGAGACCTTTCGTTGAACCACCGACAATTTTTAAAATCATTTTGCAGTCAGAATACTTAGGCATCCTTGTCTGCCTTTTTTCTTCTCGTTAGAAATGTTTCCAAACCGTAGAATTGCTTTTTTGTCATATTCCATGTAAAAAGCCATTATAATTTAAGAAAATTTACTGTTCAAATAACCAGCAATTTTAATTTAATTAAAACCACTACTACAAAATAGTCATAAACAAATAACTTTAAATCGATATAAAAAATTATTAGAAACTTAAATAAATGCTACTAAACACCGACAAATTTTAATAATGTAATTGCAATCCTATTTCAATTATTATAATAAATCCAATCCAATAATTCATAAAATAATTGTAAGAATTTCAAATTTTTATAGTTTGAATTTGATTGCAATCGAACGTAAAAAAAAAAAAAAAAATTCAGGAATTAAGGAAAATAATTCAGGAAATAATTCAGAAATAGTCAAATCTCAGCCAAAAAAATTCTAATGTTCAACCAAAAATGGTTTAAAAAAAAAGCAACCTGGGATTAAATGCGTAATCCCGGGATTATTATAAACCGCAAAATCCCCTGATTTCGAGGTCCCGGGATTCCCAACCCTACAACTTCATCTCAACATTACTCAAACAATTACAAAACTTAGCACATGCTAATTGTAAAGAAAATGTGTGAAATAAAAGAGCAAATGTATATTGATCTTTTTTGATGGAAATAGTAATTTATCAAAAAAGATATGGGATGCTAATAAAGAAAAGGCAAAGCAAATACATAAGAAAAGATAAAATACATAAAATAAAATACGATTGCTTTATATAACCAACCACTTAGTATTAGTCATATTTATAAGAAAAAGCAATCAAGCAATCTGGGGCAATCAAGGCTGTTACCTACACACGAAGAAATATCATTGTTCTTCTATAGTAATGCAAATAAATTAATAAATGAGTGAAAAAATCTGAATTTCACAGTGCAAGGTTAGTTCTTAATTATTTGAAAAGTTTTAACACTTTAAAATTTGTGTTCTAGGTTCTCTCAGATAGAATATCCGGGACTCCACTAATTCATATATTTTGTTTAAATGTTGATATTTCTATTTAGTTATATATAATTTCTGGTTTGTTATCTTATTATTTTCGGTTACGTTGTATTTGCTTGAGTATTTTGTTAATACTGGTTAAAAAAAGACATTAGCAAAAAGTCAACGTCAAACTTTTTTATGGCATAAATTAAAATTATAAAACGTCTATAAGAGTTGTCGTTGAACAATACTTAGAACTGATGACTATATGAGTACTTTTTAAACAGGTAGGAACTTTGTTATCCGAAAAGCTGGTAATAAACAAATGATTTTTAATATTTAAAAGTGCGGTTACTGGTACTGCATGCCGACGCTTATACCGTAGGATAATACCTTAAGTGTATTTTGTTTGTCAGCATTGAAACATTTTTTTGAAAATAGAGACATGTGCATTTCCTTGTAAGCAATCATTTTCATTTTAACATAAATTTATTTTGTTGATAAGAAATGCCTTTTCTATAACTAAATCATCACTCTCTCAATATAATTATATTTTGCTGACCAGAAATGCTTTTTCTACCATTAAATAGCAGCAACATTAAATTTAAATCCAAATTTTAAATTATGAATAATAAATAAATTATTACTTATCTATTAATTTCACAACTCAGACTTTTAAATAAGTTAATAACTCACATAATAGCTTTGAAAACATTGCTTGTAAAAGGAGATGCACAATTAACAACAACTTCATTTTCTTCTGCATTTTATTTTATAGAATAAAACCAAGCAAAGAAATTTGATGAAACTTGCGAAACAATGGATTCAAAGAACCATAAAGGAATTCAGCATATTCTGTAGTAAGAACTGTTTTACAAGTTTTATAATTCTTTAACGGGTTTTATAAAATTTTTTTAAATCAGGAAACCAAGAAGATATTCTCCGTGATCTAGATAATGCATTTAACTATGTTTTGAAACAATCATTAAATTTTAATTTCCATATTGGCTTTTATAAATATTTTTCTTTTGTTTCAATCTACTAATAAAAACAAAATAAAAGCGATAGCATATTAAAAAATTTTAATATGCAGCTTTAATAAAGTGAGAAACCAAGCAACACTGGGCCAATGCCTTATTCAAAGTCAGATTAATTTGGGTAAAATGAGACTCCTTTACAGCAGGAACAGACGTTCGTAAGACGTCAACGTCTTACAGACTTTACAAGTCCGTAGTACGTCCTTACGACGTTCTGGCGAACGTTCTGTGTCCACTGGTTTAAAGTAATTAAAAATATTCGATTTTATTTGGAGGGAGGAAGCAAAGGCGGCAGAAGCGTTGCCCACCTGATGTTTGAATGAATCTTTATTTGATTTGTTATTCGAAATCATGGTTCTTTATTCGTTATTGTATAGTTTAACACGCAAAACTGATAATATTTGCTATTACATTACATAGTATTAAACTAACAAAATTTCATATCTTATCTTTATCTTTTTCTATTATAAGAAATATAATAAAAATTTTTTACTAAAAAAAAAGCAATTTTGTATTGATCTCAATAGCTATTTAAAACGATTCTATCCATTTCATGGCATTGTTGTGGTGTTTGAGGATAAGCTGTTTTGTTCTATCCAGTTTTCTGGTCTTTTTGTATATATTTTTTTAAACAAACTTTATTATTAGTTAATATAAATACTATTTACTGTTTGAAAAACGCGTTGTAAACGATTTATTTTACTAATTGCAATGAGTCCAATAAAACTGCTGCGTCAAGTTTTTATTTCTGTAATAAGTGAAAATTTAAAGTCAAGTGCGCTAGTCAAATCACCGATCAAATGCGCTAGTCGAATCACCAATCGAATGCGTCTGACGAATCATCAATCAAATGCGCTAGTCGAATCACCAATTCACTTATTACAACAAAAAAGTTTTGTTCTTATAAGTAAAAAACAAAATAAAGTGCTACAGCTTCTGAAAAAATATTTAACATTTTAAAACACCTGTTTAGTAATTAGTCTTGAAATTTGTTCAGATTACAAGACAAGATTTATTTTCATAGCCTAACCAAAACTTGAAGATCTCAATCCAAAAAAATGTCACGACATGAATTAGCAGGTCTTGCGTTATCTCAAGACAAAGCATCAAATCTTACTTAATTAAGCTTATAACTCGTGTAATATAATTATAACTTAATCTTATAATTCGTGCGGCCATGGTGCAGTGGTTAGAGCGCTTGCTTTAGAAGCAGGAGATCCAGGTTCGAAACGAACTCTTGGCATATATTCGCGTCACGGTAAGAAAGAAGGCGTAAACTTCCGAGTTAAATGCACTTCCGGGTTGCTTTGTGACAAGACCGTTAGGTCTTCTTGGGGCACCTAAATAACAAAATTAAAAAAAAAAAATTAAAAAATTAAAAAAATATCAACGCTTTAAATGTAGCAGAGCTTTCCATTCACTTTGGATAATCTGAAGCAAAAGTAATAAAGTTTTGAACTAATGACTGCATTTTCAATTTTGCTTACTTTTTTACTTCACAGCCAACTATATTTACTTAGTTTATATAATTGACTCAACATAGCATAAAAAATTTGTATTATGAGCTCAACAATTTTTATGCAACATTCTTCAATGTTGCATGAAAAGTATGACTTGATTGTGAAAAGTGCATTGACGTCTTGATTTTTTTGTAATACGGTTTTTTTTAAATCTTTTTAAACTGTAAAAGTAAAAATACAATTTAAAGTTCTTTTCATTGCCCAAATGTTAAATTCAAGGGACATGATATTAATTGATGATAGTTAAGTAATTAAGTAGCAAGTTGATACATATACTTGATAAAAATGATTCCACGATACTTTACAACAACCCCACTATTGGCGTAGTTGGAACAGCTAATGGGGTTAGTTGAAACAATAGAAAGTTGTAAAACATCACAGGTTTGATAATATGTGCACTTATTAAAAACAAGGATGTCAATACAAACTGATTTGATGATATGTGTGATGATAAAATTGATGATATGTGCACTTATTAGAAACAAGGATGTCAATACAAATCAAAAAGTTCGCTTCATTTGAAAATCTGCAATTGAGCAGACTTTTTTAGGCCATAAGAAATATGCTCAGCATTGAATTTAATTGTCTCAAAATATTTAGTTATTGAAAAGTTTACAAAAATAGATGCATGCGATAACACAGGTCAACAAAAAAAATTTTTTTTTCTGGTGCCGAGCAAACAATTTGTTTTTTGTATAGCATTTCTCATTTTGATTTCAAATATGCAACTCTTTTTTTACCATCAGGTCAAGTTGTAAAGATATTTAGGTTCAAATCTTAAGTATTTAGGGTAAAGTCCCTAATATTGTCGAAAAAAAAGTGATTCAAAAGTATGTCAACCTGGGTCTCAAAAGAAGCGTATTTTCATAGAGATTTTAAAAATGTTATTTATTTGTAATAAAAATAAGTATTTTGTGTATTTTTGGTGAATAACATTTTGTTGACTTTTTTTTAAGAGTCTTTCGCATTATTTCACAAAGTTTTTTTGTCAATAAATTTTAAGGAAAAATATTTATGTTTTCTAAAATCTCTATGAAGATACGCTTCTTTTGAGACCCAGGTTGACATACTTTTGAATCACTTTTTTTTCGACAATATTAGGGACTTTACCCTAAATACTTAAGATTTGAACCTAAATATCTTTACAACTTGACCTGATGGTAAAAAAAGAGTTGCATATTTGAAATCAAAATGAGAAATGCTATACAAAAAACAAATTGTTTGCTCGGCACCAGAAAAAATTTTTTTTTGTTGACCTGTGTAATTGTGCGTGCAAAATTTTTCCGGATTTGGTCTTGCATTTGCTTTAAGTTTATATCTCTGGTTTTCTTAGCTGACAATAATTTTGTTTTTCAGTCTTCGTTCTTATTCATTGAACAAACACAAAAGTGATTTTAATTTTATATTTTAGGCAAAATATCACTCAGTACTTTCTAAAACTTTATTTTAGGAAATACTTGCTTTGACAATTTAAAACAAATCAATAAATGGTTTTTACATTTGATGCTATGCTTTTGCTAAAGCTCTTCCTTCTTAGTATCTTTTTTAAAATAAAAAATATATAGTTTATATAAGAAAAAAATAATTATATTATTTTCAGCATGTCTGAAAATGTCAAGAAAACTTATATCTTAAAGAATTAAACATTTTGATGTTATGACAACGTAAAAGCCTAAAATAACTTATTATGCGCTCTATTATTAAATTTGTGCGCTCTGTTAGTAAATTTATGTGCTCTGTTTGCGAATTTATGCGCTCTGTTTGTAAATTTATGGAGAATTTAGCAATCAATCAGAGTTTGCAGCAATCAAATCTTATTTATGTTAATAACGTTCCAATCAACCCCGTTGACAATCCCAGTCGGCATATCTAGTATTGTAAATACTCGGAGTATTGTTCACGTATAACATACCGCCGTTGATACCAGAAAAATACGCATTTAGTTTTAAGTTTCGAATTCGAGTTCAATACCACTTATTTATCAAAAATACGTATTTATAATATTTGATCAAAATCGGAATTATATTGAACCCTATTTTGATCAAATATTAACAAATAATGGAAAAACAAGATTCTTTGCTTTTAAAGCGCATGCTTAAACTGATATAGCGAAAATAAAATTTAAATTAAAAAGGTTTCTTGAGAAATTTAGTAAATTATCTCCAGTACAGTTACAGTACTTTTTTGCACTAAAAGAGTTACTAAAACTTTATCATAAAAATATTTATTACTACTTTTAAATTTATTAATTTAGTTTTATGAAGTCCTAAATTAATATAATTCAAATATACTTTAAATCCTATCATTTCATACCTTGCTTATTTTATTCCGTTGATTACTATTTTATTGATATTTCTGTTATGCTATTACCTTTTTTTGTTCTGTTTTAGAAAATTTAGAAAAATAAGTTAAAATTTTGAGCCAGCACTGACATTTTAATTGTTGCTAAGCGTTAAATTTTGTTATTAGGATTGCAGTTCTTTTATCTGTTTTTTGTTCTTTATTCAATAAGTATTTGATTTAAATTAAATATGATTATAATTTGATATTTTATTACGAGATATATGTCTTTATGTATGAATATATATATATATATATATATATATATATATATATATATATATATATATATATATATATATATATATATATATATATATATATATATATATGTATATATATATATATATATATATATATATGAATCTTTTTAGATTTTTTCATGTTATTTTTAAATTTTTTGTTCACGCAATTCAAGTTATATATGTTTATAGTTTGCATATATGTTTATATTATGTTCAAAATTAAAATGTTTTTGATAAATATATGTATGTGGTAATATGTGTTATATAATTGTTTTATAAATGCATTTTTAAAATAGTATAAAATGTATCTATTGTGTATATAAATATTATAAGAAGTGTTTATATATGTTATATAAATTTAAATAAATATATTGTGTTTTGTAGTTAGTATATATGTTTATATTATGTTGTTTCCATGACATCGAAACAACATAATATAAACATATATACTAACTATAAAACACAATATATTTATTTAAATTTATATAACATATATAAACACTTCTTATAATATTTATGGACCATGTTTTCAAAGTGTGTGACTTGGCAAACGTGTTGAGCAAGATTTTGCATAAAGTTGTTATTTATGTTACTAATGTTGTTACATTTGGCTTACCTTTATGTTGGTGTCTATTGCTAAAAATTATAAGTGGTTTTATTATTGAAACTCACTGCTTTTAATCGTTCAGTAAAAGCCACTCAAGAAAAATCATTTTGCCATATATACATTTTGTTTATATCTTAATTTGAATTTTAAGAACCATGACGTACCAACATAAATTGTTTTCTAAAAGCTAACATGAAATAACAATATTTAACAACTACTACTCTCTTATCATGACATCTTATCACTATCTGATATATTGATTTGTGATTCATATATGATGTTTTTCTTTGTATTTACTTATCCATTACATTTTTTCATTTCAGATTTATCATATAATGGATTTATGCAATATAAAAGAATGAATATATGTAAATTTTTATGAATTTTTTAAAAACATCTGCTAATAATTAGTCCAGTGAACGTTCAAACTTCAATGTTGCATATGTCATCTTCAAGTAGTTTCTTGGCTTTTCTAAATGTGTTTCTTATTCACATGGTTTTACAAGCAAGGTATGCAAGCAAATTTGAGCTGAAAATTTTTTTAGCCTTTAAGGAGAATTGGCGTTACACTTTTTTAAATTTAATTTGTTTAAATATAGTAGTTTTAACAAATAAATGTTTGTTTGTTCTTTGTTTTTTTACTTATTTGTTTTCAGATTCTCAAGAACTTGGCAACTTATCTAAGTAAGTTTTTTTTTTCTTTTTAGTGCAATTGGAAAGAGCTGAAAGTTATTTTTTAGAGCAATTGAAAAGAATTAAAGTGCTTTTTAGTTACTTCATACGGTATAACTGATACTGATTTGAGTAAGTTTACTATTTTGTTTTATTTTATATTCGATTTATTTGATATTTGATATATGTTATATTAGATATATATTTTATGTATTTAACATGGAAAACTGACTGTAATTTGTTGACACAAAAGTTTATAAACATAAATCTGCCTATATTTCAGTATATTTTATATTTCTCTGTATCTTTATAAATATTCTTTCTTAGAAAAAATAAGACTAGAAAAAATAAATAAATTTCTTTGAAAGTAGTTGAAAAAAATGATGTATTTCCATATTTCATTGTGTAAAGTGTAATACCACTTTTTAAAGGTATGTGAATAGATATATAGGGGAACATGGGGCAAGATGACGACTGTTTCAAAAAACGCCTGTATCTTAGTCTGTCCCAAAAAATAAAACTTACCTTTAGCTGGTGATGTAGCGATGTAATAAATCAAGTCAAACGAGGATAAAAAGTTTTTTTCTCAATGTCGGAAAAACTTTTTTAATACTTAGCTTTCGTCACAAAAATAATATTTAAAAAGAAACCATTGATAAATCTAGTAAAATTAATCTACTTCCCTTTCAGCTAAAATCAACTGTTATATTTAGTTTTGCTTAAGAGATAACTGTAGGTCGTCATCTTGCCCCATTCGTCATTTAAATAATTAATTTAGAGTAAAATATACTGATTGACAATGCTTCATTTTTTTATACAAGATTGTGCATTTATTATTTTTATGCATTAAGGTAAAATTGACTTTGTGCATTGTAGTCTAGATTCTTTTTTAATTAAAAATAATTGATGTAAATAAATGTTGTTTAATATTTTTGATAAACGACTAATGTATGTAAACATATAAAAAGATATGGATTTCAATAAATCTTAAGTTTAAATAAAGTCTTTGATTAGAAAAGATCACAATTTGTAAGATTCTTTTACTTTCATTTATTCAGTTGCAGCAATATAAGATTACTGGTAATATGTTTAATGATAATAGTTAAATTAAAATAGATAGTATTAGGCTCAACGAAGTTATAATGTAAATGCTTATAGGCAACTTGAAAATAGTAGTCAAATGAAAAAAATAAATAATTTCTAAGAAATATTTTACGATTTGCTTGCTATTTTATGGTATAATTGTTTAAATTGTTTAACTATAATTGTCCCTCAATTGTTCAAATATTGTAATAAATAAAATCTTTTCATTCCAAGTATTTAAGTTAATAAAATATTTTATTAAGTTGTGGTGTTATTTGCCAGTGTTACTACATTGTGTTGTCTAGCCTTTTTATAATCTTTTTTAATTATTCTGTCGACATAGAGTATATATTTTCTGTTATTGTTATCCTATCTCTACTAACAATAAAATGCAAATAGTACTTTTGTAATTAAAATTTTTTTTTTTAATTTTATTTTTTAGGTATTTGCAGGCTTTACTTGACTTTCCGTTTCTGGTACCTGTGTTGTGACAGATTTTAAAAAGAACTCAACTGATGTTAATTGCGGTCTTCGTCTTTGACCACAAGCAATGATGTTGCTGATAGGGAGTCAAAGTTAAAATATTTACAGATAAATTTGTATTTAATTTTTTAGATAATATATCAAGTTATTAATGTGTTTTTATTGTTATTAATGGTTTAATAACTCATAACCCGTATTACGGGTTGCTTTCTGCTAGTCATTATCATTATGTTATGAATTCATATTAGTTAATAAAATTGTATTGAATATTCTCTGGTTATCGTGTTTTATACGTGTTTAAATGCGAGTTTGATACTCAGTTGGCGTCGTATTGTATACCTGTCTCTATACGCATCTGATGTCTATTTTTAATGCGCGTTTGACACGAAAAAATGGCTAACAAATATTCGTAAATAATGCGTATTCTGGAAAGTTTTAAATGCGCATGTAATACCAGGAAAATATCGTATTGAATATTCTCTGGTTATCGTGTTTTATACGTGTTTACAAGAGTTTCAAATGCGAGTTTGATACTCAGTAGGCGTCGTATTGTATACCTGTCTTTATACGCATCTAATGCGTATTTCTAATGCGTATTCGACACGATAAAATGGCTAACATGCATACCACATCGATACGTATTTAAACGAGTTTCTAATGCGCATTTACAACTAAATTTGCCGACTGGGATGTCCTGCAGTTAATAGCATTAGTTCTTATAATTATATTAGAATTTTACTAGTTATAATATTTATTCTCGTAACAAGAAGTTGCAAAAACCTGGATACAATAAATACAAATTAAATATTAACCAGACGTTACCATTTTTTTTATGCTGATGTATCACTAAAATATTTTTTTTTATTTTTTTTATTACAAAATAATAAATATTTACAAATGTCTTTACTATCTCTGCATAATAAATACGCATATTTACAATAAGTTTACAAATCGTTTAACTTTTTATATTTTTCCATTTTTAAATATTTTTATGATACGCTTTTATATTATAAGAAAGCAAAAGAAAAAAACAGGCTTTTTTACGTTAAATTTACTTTGATCTATTCTAAAATATTCTTCAGTTTATATGCCAATATTTTAAAAATAAAGTCGTGTTTTTACATATATATATATACATTTTTAAATTTTTGTTTGTTTTTTGTATTTTTTTGTGTTTTTTAATTTTTAATTTTTTTGTATTTTTATTTTTATATTTTTTTGTGTTTTTTGTTTTGTTTTTTTGAGCCTATGTGCGGAAAGAAATCGAGAATATGGAAAAAAGTTGATAATGAAGTTGGTAAAGATTATTTAAGTATATTTAGTAAAGAAAGATTTTATTAATTAATACTAAAAAAATTACAGGACTTTTACACAAATCATCACGTTACGAAATCTACAGAAAAAAAACAAAACAAATAATAAAGTATATCTCATAAACTAAGGGCTGGTGATTGTCTAATCATATATAACAATATTTTTGTTGTAAAAAATTATATGTTTAAAGGACACGGGAACACTCAACTAAACATTTAGTTCTTTCTACGAGCCAGTGTGTTAGTTTGGCTCATATGTTTAGTTTCAGATTCCCGTTCTCTATTTCACAAAAAACGTTTTTAATACAAAAAAGTTGACAGAAAATGTCCGTGGTATTTCTACGGACATGATAATTATATTTTAAAGTAATAATATTCCTGATGTTTCTGGTAATTATCCTGATCACTGCCGTTGGGTCAATATTTGAATTGTCAAACATATGATGGCATCTGCTGTTCCATATTTCACTCATAATGGTTTGAGTGACTGTCAACAGCAGCTGCGAGGTAGGGTTTTTCTCCGATAAATTCGCAGTCTCAATCGAGAATATGGAATTTATTGAAGAAAAGTTGTTTTGAGATGTCAAGGAGTTGTATACATGTTTAAAGTATTCCCATATTGTAACAGAGGGAGGACAGTAGGCAAATATGTGCAGATTGTCCTCAATTTTTCCGCAAGTTTTACATTTGTTGTTTTTAACGATCTGTTGCCTTGTGCTTTTGGCAAGCAAGGCAGCAGAAGGTAAGCTGTTATGGAGAAATCGAAAGAGGATGTTTTGCGTCGGTCCGTATGCGTGGTAGGTAAAATTACTTTTCCAAATTTGGGTCCACGGCATTGTTGTTTTTGTTGAACTGTTCCAGAAAAGTTCTGCTGGCACGACTGTCTTTTTGTTTTTTGCCACTTCTAAGTAAAAATTTTTTGTTGATTTTAGGGGGATGTTAAAGAGGGACCCGTATTTATCTAAGATTTCAATTGTAGTTTTGTAGTACTGAGACATTTTGTTGTCCCAGTGTTTTGGAAACGTGTTTTGCCTTAAAAAATTCCAGCTTTCGTTTTGCTTAGTAAATTTAACAAGTGAACTTGCCACCCAATACTTTGAAAAGTAGTAAGTACGGAATGAGGTACGAATTGAAAAGTATGGAATACTTTTCAAAAAGGATTCAAAGGCACGGTAAATTCGTTAAGTTCCTTCAAGTTTTTAACAAAAAAAGAAATTTTTAAAATATAAGAAATGTTTTTGGTTAATCATACTTTGAATAATTTCTCATAAATCTGTTTTTGTTTTATTTCTACTTTTGTTGGTTGCTTATCAATTTTATTAGCGAATTACGCGTTTTATTACGATATTTTATCGAAATTTTATTACGCATTAACATATTACGATATTTTTTTGAAATCTTGTTATAGGGGCTCTATGAAAAGATTGCGATAACGTACTGTCATCCTCATCTTCTTTGAGCCCCTATCTGTTTTACTTATTTTATTTATTGAAATTTTATATTACGAAGTTGTAAAATCTTATATTATATTAAAACAGAGAAAGAAAAAAAAAAAAAAAAAAAAAAAAAAAAAAAAAAAAAAAAAGTAAGAATCGTGAGTTTTGACCTCTTCGCGTTCTTTTATTTGAAAGAGCGTTTTGAGGTGGATCGCAAGACTTTGCTCCTTCGGTGATAAAATTCCGAGACCCCCGCTTTTGACGAGTAAGAAAAGTATCTCTCGTTTGACCGGGTTGAAATTGGTCTTTTGCCACAGATTTTCGAAAATGGCTCGATGCAAACGCTCTATTACCCACTCGGGAGTGGGCAAAACGTTTGCTAGAAACCACACTTTTGACATTGCTAGCGTATTTATCAGATTAGTCTTTCCCCTAAGTGACAAAGTACGCAGTCCCAGAAACTTGAGCTTTTTCTCTATTTTGTTAAGAGCTACTTGCCAGTTGAAATTGGTAGTATCGCTCAGTCTGGTGTAAAAAGTGACACCTAAAATTTTGAAACCGGTGTCATTGTTCCACTCTATGTTGTCCAATTGTGTGTAAATTTCGGGATCAAAACCCCCAAGAGCAAGACCTTTGGTTTTTGAGGCGTTGATCACTGAACCACTTGCTTTTTCGAATAGTTTTAGGTTTTCTAAATATAACTAAAATATTAAATATAACTAAAGTATTACCTTTTTAAATACAGTAAAATGATACTTTTTTAACAACGTACCTTGATATGGCTCACTTAAAAATTAAAGTTTGTCAAGTCAGGCGTATAATCGTCACGATAACCTTGCTAATGGTAACATGTAATCTAGTGCAACCTGAGGTGATTCTAGGAATAAATAATGATGGTGAGGAGGAGAGGTGAGCCTTTAAAAAGTACCGACTGACTTCTTAAAAATAAATAAAAAAGCTCCTCTAAACTAAAACTCCCCCGATTGGAATGACTCAAGTACACAACTAGCTGATTATGTTCATTAAAAAACCTACTATAATTTGAAAGTCACCTTCTTTGGAGTCACACCCCCAAACCTCTATAAAATTGACTATGAGTACAATCTGTTCCATGTCCTGCTGCCTTACGACTCGTTTTCTAAGCAAGAGCTAGCAAAAGTGAAATTTCTGTTATCAACACTATTTAATATTTTTGATGAATAGTGGTATTTATTTTTGTCTGTAATATAGTAGAGGCATCTTAGTTACTGTGTTAGCTCACCCGTAATTAACTTTAAAAGTTCAGTTTGACCAACTGCCGCTGTCTCATTTTATGGAGGAAAACGCTCAGAAAAATGAAGGCCAGTACCGAAAAATCAGCCTCATCAATTGGTCCTAGGAGGAATTATTTTAAACTTCTGTTTGCATGGACACATTAAGTTTTCGGGCTGGAAATAAATTCTATGTAGATTTTTTTTTTCTACAACTAATCCTATCATACAATTTTTTAAAAAATTTACTTAAAATGTTAGTAACTATAGTCCTATCTTTTTCTTTTCAACAAAGTTGATAATCTCAAAAACAATTATAGGGTATATTAGGGTAATATGAACACCTTGGTAATATGAGCATACTTAAAGATTTTTTTGATGAAAGCAGCGAAATTAATATTGATTTGTATTTTTTGAATCGACTTTATGTGGTGATAACAAGAATCAGCACAATTAGCGTAAATTCATTTGCAGTTATTAACGGGGATCATCTATTTAAAACGTATTAAATATTTTGCTTTGGTAAAATAATATCATCACGCATGAATAAATCTGTGGCGCGAAATTTTGGTGCTAAAATAAAAAAAAATTTTTTTTCATAAAGAAAAATATTTTAGCTAAAAGTCTAATCCATTTTTGTTTAAAAAACAATGCATAGAAACATTTAGTTTTGACTTTATTTAAAGATGCCATTTTTGTGTAACGTGAGCATGCTCAAATTGCCCAGTGTTTATCATTGAAATTACCTAGTTTAAAGTCCTAAAATAGCTGTGGTTTTAATCGTTTTTTGAATAAAAACAATACATAGTAAAAAATTTTAATATTTTAACAATATTTAATATTTTTCGGTAATTTAAATTCCAAAAATTTGAATTTTTATCGTTAAAAGTAACCATGAGCGAGATCTCGTTTCGTTCTCGTTTCTCGTGAGAAATGGGGCTTCTCGTGAGAAACGAGAAATTCTTGCAAGAAGTAGAACGAGACTTAAATATTATATTATTTTCCAAATTAAAAATTATTATAATTTACGAAATGCTTAATAATTTGTTTTTTTTAATTAATTAATATTTTGACTCCGTGATTTTAATAAATCTAATTAAAAATTTAATTTGTTTTTGACAAAAACAAATTAAATTTTTAACTAAATTTTTAATTAGATTTTTTAATTAGATTTAAAAAAAAAATTTAATTAAAAAATTTTAACTAGATTTTAAATATTTTTAATTAGATTTTAAATACAAAAAATTTTTGTATAAAATGTTGCACTTTCGACTTAATTTCATTAGTTTACCGAGTATTTCAACTTGACACATATTGTTCATATTGAAAAGAAATATTCTTGCCTCATTTCGACGATCAAAAATGTCACCGGGAAAAAACAAAATCTGGAGATATTTTTAAAAAACAAGTGACGGTGCTGAATGCAAGACGTGCAAAAAGTCTTTGAAAACAAAAGATGGAAACACAAGCTGACTTCATCGTCACCTCGAAAAAAAACACAGCCAAGATTACGTTGAGTATTCTGAAAAAACTGACGACTCTCTTCTTCCTCCTCTAAAAAAGAAACAACGAACCATGGTCGAAATGCTTGAAACAAAGTCGAAATATGACAAAGACAATTCCATTCAAAAACAGTTTAACTCTGCAATGCTGGATTACTTTTGCACTGATCTGGCATCCTTTTCAGCAGTCGAAGGAAGAGGTTTCAAGAAATTGTTTGACATTGCAAACCCTAAACTGAGCCTTCATCACAGAACAACATATTCAAGAAAGCTTTCAATTCGGTCAAGAGAAGTTCAAGCTGGAATGAAGAGCATAATAAGGAGATTACGCCAAATCTAAAAAGTGCTGCATTTACTTCTGACCTTTGGACTTCTAGAGCTCAGGACAGCTACATCTCTTGAACTTTTCACGCTATTGACGAAAATTGGAGACTACATCACTGGACACCCCATGTCCAACAGTTCCCAGGCAGACACACAGGTATCTTAATTGAAGGAAAGCTGGATTCTTTCTTAGAAGAACTAGGTTTGCCTGCTGATTCGCCAATGTACTGCGTGAACGACCAGGCAAGAAACATGAAACTTGCAGTCAAATTATCAAAGCGCCTTGACCAATACTTGGGCAACAATCATATTTTGCAATGTGAAGTTCGCGACTCATTTGGATTGACTGCTGGAATGGATGATGCGTTGCAAACATGCAAAGATTTAGCTTCTTTAACTCACCAGTCAACAGTTGCAGCTGAGTTGCTTGAATCAGAATCAGACGCTCAAGGAATCAATTTTAGACAGTTACGCCAATCTGTTGACACAATATGGAATAGTGAACTGGATTGCATGGCTTCTGCCCTACATCTGAAGAGTGTAATTATCAGCTTATGTGCAAATGAAGATATTTTTTCTTCAAAGACCATCAGTGCATCACAGTGGAAATCAATAGAGGGAGCAGTAGAAATTTTGGCACCACTTAAAGAAGCTATAGAAACGTGGTCGGCTGAGTCTATTCCAACAATTAACACTGTCGCCGATTCTTTTCATTTAATCCATGACAAAATTGATCAATTTATTGAGACGGATGGAAAAAATGGCTACGGTGTCTTGTATGCAAAAAACTTGAAAAGCTGCATTGAGGAAAGATTTCCTCTTTGTCACACTGGAAACTTATTGAGTGCTGCAGCAAACTACTTAAATCCTGCTTTAAAGGGACTTCACTTGAAGCTCTTCAAAAAATTTTAAACAACAAAAGAATGGTTAGCCTTACAGGTTAAGGATAATGTTGAGTGCCAACCTGTTGCCAGCGTCCTTTCAGCAGATTTGTCTCCTAATTCAAAACTAAAGCGCAAATTAAACGTCAGACTTGAAACACAAGAGCCAACATCTGAACTGAATCCTATTTTGAGCGAAATGTGCCTGTATGAATATCTCCCTGATGCCAAAAAAGACTTTTCGATTCTTGATTGGTGGAAATTGAATTCAAATACATTGCCAGAACTCTCTTCATTAGCTAGACAAATTTTAGCTATTCTAGCAAGTTCAACTAAATCAGAGAGAGTTTTTAGCTCAGGTGGAAATGTTGTCCGATCATCCAGACACAACTTACACCCAGAAAAAGTAGAAAAAATCATCTTAATCAGAGAAAACATTGTCTTGTTGGAAAAGTTTGGCAAAAAAATTCTGAATTAATATTTGAAAAAGTTGTTTACATTTGACAAATTTAATTTGTGTCTATTTGTCAAAACCATGTTTAGATTTTTTTTTTTTTACTTGGATTTTGATAAATTTGTTTTCAAAAATTGTTAAATTTCTCGTCTCGTCTCGTTCTCGATCTCACGAGAAGTACTAACTTCTCGTCTCGGTCTCGTCTCGGTCTGAAAAAAACTATTCTCGCTCATGGTTAGTTAAAAGGTTTGAGGTAATAAAATTGAAAAAATAACGAACTATTTTTTTGTTGTTGCGGAAAACATAGCAAATATTCAACAAAAGCTGGCTTAAAGTTTGATCCTTTAATAATGAGTTTTGTTAATAACATATCATTATATTCTAAAAACTAGTTCTAATTGTCAGTTTGGTATTTTTTTACTTAATTAATGTTATTTTTTGAGCTATTTAAAGTGCTTATATTACCAATCTGGTCTTGGTTATATACACTTTTGCTACTTTTTTAAAGCCTCAATTTTTTAGGAAAAAATTTCGGGTGCCCAAATATCTAAGTGGATCATGAGAAGGGACCCCCAAAAATTGTTTATTCGCAAAAATTTTGGGTCCAGCATAATTATTTTTGAAAATATTATAATTTTCGCTAAAGCTGCTCATATTACCCTAATCTACCCTATACAATAAAACATATGACTACATAAATTTGAATAAACTTTTATATAAGAATCTATTCGGTTTAAAAAAAAATTTTTTTCAACTTAGCAATCAATTATATAGTTCATCCATAAAATCTCCAATATAGTTGGCAAATAACTATATACATTAGGTATTTTTAACATTAAATCACAAAATTTTAGTTAACATGTTTAAATTCTACGGAATTAATGGTGAATTAATAAAATCTATAAAAGTCACTTGACAAGTAGGATGAAATTTGTTCATGATTTTCAAAACAAAACCTGATTGAAATAAAATCTGGTGTTCCACTAGGTTAAATTTTAGGAATTATTAAACTTTAGGAATTAGAATAAATGGTAAATTAATAAAATTGTATAAAAGTTACTTGACAAGAAGGAAGCAATTTGTTGATGATTTGTTGATGAGTAATTGAAATAAAATCTGGTGTTCCACAATGTCAAATTTAAGAACCAAATTTGTTTTTAAATCTATATAAACAATTTAATTAAAGCTTCTAACCTTATGAGTATCATGTTTGTTTTTGCATGTTTGCAGACTATTGAAGAGCTTATTGTTAAAAGTTAAGTCTTAAGTCACAACTCAAGTCACAAAATAAATTTTTTAAGAGAATCTAATTTGATCAGCCATTTTAAATTTTTATTTTGCAAATTATGAGCATTATAATTTGTATCAAGTTATAAATTATGATCAAGGTGAGATTTTTTAAAGTCAAATTTCTAATTTGACTTTAAGAAGTCTCACAAGTTTAACCTGTTACATTAAGGTAATTATTAAATTTAATTTTGTGGATATAAATTTATTATACAAGTTTAAATAATTAGCAAAAAAAAGAGTCATAAAAAAATTGTTGCGAAGCAAAAACTGAAAGTGAATCATAGTGCCCCACTTTCTCCAACTTCTAAAGTGCCCCACTCTCTCCAACTTCTAAAACTGTGTTACAATATCTTTACCATCGTCGGTCATTTTTTTTAAAGATCTTTTCACCCTATAATCTATATATATTTATACTTTACGAAATAATAATTAATGAATTAAACTCTTTTGACAAACAAAGTTCAATCAATTTTGTATGAACAATCGAGCACCATATCTTTGGAACAAAATTGTTCTACCTAATTTTAATTTATCAATCTTGTTTTCCGTTTTTAAAAGTCTTAAAAAACTATATTCTTTTTACTGATAATAAATACAAATATTTTTGAGATGCAAAATTATTTTTCTGGTCTGCAAAGTTTGTAAATTTGTTTATGTTTACACTGATTTATATTAACTTAGATTAAAATAAAAGAAGTGAGTACCCTAAAGCTTCAATCCCGTAGTTTAAAGTTAGTACCTTGTTGTCTTCTGTGAGTTTTCTAAGGAAATATTATAAATAAAGAGGAATAATAATAAAATTGAATAAATAGTCTCAGTGATTAAACAAATAATTAAATACCTTATTAACTTTTTATTACTATGTACTAAACAATAAATAAACTCTTTAAATCAAATAACTTTGGGACTACACAAATAAAAGAAATTTTAATCAGCAACTTTGAAATTTTTACATCTGTTTTTAATTAACACCATTTGCAAACTCCAAAAAAGAAATTTTAAAATATTTAGATGATGACGGTTGGTTTTCAGTTTCTATAAAATGAAACTTTAAAAATGAATGTTTGGAGCAGCAGAGAAAATAATAATCACGCTAAGAGTAATCAAAACCATGAATAAAACAAAAAAAATTTGATCAATTTTTCTGACCACGTGTTCCCAATCTTGTCGAATCTTTTGCTCCATAGTGTTAGTAGCAAAAAAATGGTTTATACTGTTTAAACTATTTTGATCCTCTTTGCCAATGTTGTAATGCATTTCACATTCAGGTCGTAAGTTGGATTGTTGCGACGTTGTCCACTCAACTTTTGGGTGAAGAGGTTTGCTTTCCGTATTGTTAACCTTGTCATTGCAAACGGTCATTCTTGCATTAAAAAGTCGCTCTTTTATCATAATAAACGTATTTTTTGGTTCCTTTCTTTTGTTATCATTTTCAAGATCGTCTTTAACATCAATAAAAATTGTTCTATTGAAGTTTTTTTTCGTTTTTAGTTTAGAAAAAAACCTGTTTTTCATATACTCGATGCAGTTATGGATGTGGTTGTTAAAAAATATTGCTCTTACAATATTAGGAACAGGGACTGTTTTTGCAGCTACCATTATAATTACGCAATTCGACATTAGCGCAAGACCGATTTCGCACATTAACACTGTATAAAATCTAAAGTAAAATTCTTTTTACTGTAAATTTAAAAATATTTACAATTTAATATGATTTAAGCATTTAAAACACAACAATAAAAATTTTGCAATACAAATTAAGTTTAGAACAAGTGATGCATTATCAAAGTTAAATATTTAATTTAATAAAATATTGAAATGTATTATTTTAATTTAAAAAAATTCGATACTGTTGATCACGGAATTTATCTTTCAATGTTAAAGCATTACGGTATTAAAGGCCAAATATATAAGTGGGTTGAAAGTTATCTTTTTAATATAAAACAGTTTGTTGTCCTGGAGGAATCAGAAGCTTTTGATATTGTTTGAGGAGTCCCACAGGGATCAATCTTGGGATCAAACTCAACCTTTGTTGTTTTTAACATATATTAATGATATAAATAAAGCTTCTCATAAAATATTCTCAACTATGTATTCAGACGATACAAATTTATTCTAAAACAAATCTGATGTAAAAATATTGTTCAAAACAATGAACACTGAACTAGAAAGCTTTAACAAATTTATTTGTTTAATTTGTTTAATATAATTTGGTTTATAGCTAATAAGTTATCATTAAATTGTGAATAAACAAGTTTTACTCTCTTCCATAAAATTACACAACTAACTAATCTTTTCTTAAAGTTACCAAAACTGTCAATCAATAAAAATGAATTAAATTGAGTAAAAATCTAACTGAGTAAATTGAGTAAGATTTTTGGGAGTAATATTTAATGAGAACCTATCATGGAAAAAAGTATTAGTCTCATTAAAACAAAATTGTAATCTGCTATAAGTGTATTATATAAAGCTAGAGCCTTTCTTGATAATAAATCACGCAAAATGCTAAACTTCAGTCTTGTTCATTATCGTCTCTCCTACGCTAATATTGTTCGGGTTAACACACAAAACTAAACTAATAAGATTACAGAGCCTACATGTATGTTAAACTACGCATGTAAAGCAGCTAACTATTTAAAGAGATTAGAAAACCGTTCCCCTGTAATGAAACACATAAATGTTCTAAATATATCAAAACTTAATTCGCTTCAAATAATATTTGTGTATGAATATAAGAATAACTTGCTGCTAAAAATATTTTCTGATGTTTTGACAAAAATACAAGCTTCGGTCAAATACCAACCGTAACTTTCACTTGAGCAGAATAAAATCACAAGTGTCAATATTCTCAATTATTAGCCAAGGCCCGTCATTATGAAAATCATTTGAAAAAGAACATTATAAAAAATTTGAAAAGCACTTTCTCTTTTAAACGACTATTGAAATTGCATCGCCTTTATTTTTGACATATATGCAAGTATGTTTGTATATGTGTGTGTGTGTTTATGTGTATATGTGTAGGTATGCATATATGAGTTTTTAACGAATATTCTTCAAGTTGTATTTTTTTTAAAAATTATTTATTATTAACTTACAAAAGCCACGTGGGCTTTAAATGTTATTATAAAGGGGCTCTACGAAAAGATTGTGGTGACTCCAGTCATCCGTATCTTCTTTGAGCCCCTGTCTGCTTTATATACATTCTTTGTGTAACATAAAAGTCTCATTGAAATTTTATTATTTTATTTATATACTAACAGCGAAATACATAAAAAAAAAGAAAAGAAAAAAAGATGGCACAATTTTCTCAATTTAGGTTGGAAACCTCACATGAGCTATAAGACAACAATTTTTACAATTTTTAAGGTGGCTAAAATTTGATGATACGGCTGACTTAATTTTTTTTTAAATACTTTTTAGCTAGAAATTTGTTTGCAATTAAAAGAGTGAAACAAAAAACTTTTTTACTTCTACTTGCAAATTTTGTTTTTTTACAATCAAACTTCGGCTATACTATTTGTACTATTAAGGGAGATAAACTTTCTTTAAAATAATAACAATCATAACCAAAATCAATAAGCGGTTTTCGAAATATTTCAAAAATCCCATCGGTCATTATTTTTCCGGACAGTCTTCATAAGGCTATTTGTGTTTCCATATTATGGTTAAAAAATTATTATTAATAATAATGATCATTAATCATGGTAAAAAAATATTATAAGAAAAAAGAATTCAAATTTACTAATAACAAAAAGGGGTCCTCCACAAAGTACGTGCGCGGGTATGGGGGAAAGAGGGAGAAAGAGCTTAATCACATACCAAACTGGTTTAAATGCAACAAATTAATCATGAGCGTTGACAAAACAAAGTATATTCTAAATGACTCTTCATCAAAAAATATCCCAAATGCCAACATTCTCACCTAAATTATTTATAGACAAAGTTGAAATATAAAAAAAAAATAGTCCTCAAAGATTTTATGAATTTATTTAGATGAAAATGTTACATGGAAACCACATGTTTACATGGAAACCACATGTTAACTACATCAGCTCTAAAGTTGCTAAAAGTATTGCAAATTTATTTAAAAACAAATATTACTTTAACAAAAAAAATGTTTATTCTAATTTACGACTCACTTATACATAGCTATATTAACAATGCAGGTACTGCATAATAATTCTTTATTATCGACATATTACCACTCCATACGTTTATTAAGTTCTATGAGGCCGGGTGAATAAAAATAAGCAATTGCTTTTACTCAGTAATTGGTCAGTTTTACGTCAATAAAAATTTTAGGAATTTTGATTAACTTTTTATTCAAGTAAAGTTGAACAATTACTGACAAAATTGCTTAACTTTACGTGACTAAAAATTTAAGCAAAACTCCTGAGTTTTTATTCACGTAAAGCTGATCAATTACTGAGACTGTGGACCTTATTAGTAGAATAAAATAGTTTTGCCCAATTTGAGTTGTCTCTACCATTATCCGTTTTTAGAAAATCTAAAAAAATTCATCATTTTATTTTATAACGTATTCATATATTTTTAGCAGTATGTATTATTACTTTAGATATTAAATAGATTTTTAAATTTTTGTTCCATTTTTTATTTTTCTAATGGCTAGTCTGTATTAAATTAAAAATGTGCAAAAAGTAAATGACAAAAAAGATTCAATAAAAATATTTAAACGTATGAAATTTAAAAACATTGAAATAAAATAAAAAAGAGTGGAAGCATGCGTCTAGATTTATGGAAATCTGCAAATATTTATATGTATGTTACTTTTATAGGTGAACCATCCTTTGGCAGTGGTTCGGCGTTTTTGTCGACAGAAGCATAAATGCCTCAACGTTTGGTAATCTGGCTTTACATACAACGACACCATTGGATCGTTCTTTTGTTTCTTTTAAACAATATTTTTTGATAATCTAGAAGTATATTTGGAAGTTTCTATTTTCTCCAAAACCTGTTTAACCCAACACAAGAGGAAAATTTTTCAAAATTAGGACAGTTGCACCAGTATGAAATAAAATCTGATTTCTTCATTAAAAGTGAAAGCTTAGACATATTAAAAACACGAGTTGATAAATACTGTATGATTTGTAACTTGTATAATATTTAATTTACCTAGAAAAATTTAACAATGAATAAGTTGTCATAGTGAAATTAATAACCATCGATTTCACTTGCAGTTTTTGAACTAGTGTTTCTTACAACTATAATTATATTATTGCTTACATGTATATCAACAGTATACAGGTATATTTTGGGGACAACATTTAAAATCGGGCTAAATGCGATACAAGACGTTAATAGACTTTACTTCATAAACAAATAATTTTAACTTGAACTGGATGCTGTATAAATAATAAGCTAATAAGAACTACCTAGTAAAACTACTCTAACTAACAAGTGACAACTTGAAAAAGTAATAAAATTAACAACGAATAGTATAATATTAAACGCAATATAATAATTTTTTCTATTATTAATTGTTTTTTTATTTTCTTAATTAGTTGTTTATTTAAAAATATACTTGACTAAAATTAATTATACTTACTTAACCAACAATGGCACTGTATCAGAACTTGGTGGAACAGAATCTGAGACAATCAAAACGTAGACAGATAAAGAAAGAAAATTTGTTATAACCAATCCAGCTCTCTCCCCGGTAAGAGGAGGGAGAAAGAATGAGAAACACGACAGAATAGCTATTAAAGCTCCAGGAATAATTAGATTAAACAAGTAAAACTTGGCTCTTCGGTGAAGTGAGATGTAATAACTCAAAGTTACATACGGGTTTGGACAACAATTAAACATCTCTGAAGTCCGTCTAACTTCAAAACCTAAAACGATACGATTAAACTTAATATATGTATGTATGTATATATATATATATATATGTATATATATATATATATATATATATATATATATATATATATATATATATATATATATATATATACAGTCATAAATACATATATACATACATACATACATACATACATACATACATACATACATACATACATACATACATACATACATACATACATACATACATACATACATACATACAACAGATCATATGTATCTAAAGACGCAATTTCCCCACACATTTAGTGCGCTTTATTTAAAAAATGTGCGCTTTATTTTTTCAGAAAAAACAAACAAAAAACGATTGCTGACATAACCCAAACCCTTAGTTGATGTAGCAATACTATTTATATGTTCTACCTATTTAATCGATGTATGTACAGAAGCCCCTGCAGCTAACTATTTTAGTATGATGTCATCCTTGTATATATCAAATGCAGCATTCAAATATGTGATTGCTTTTTATAATAAAGTAATTATTTTTCAAAAACGAATTTCTTTTGAACACATGGAACTTGGGGCATTTTTAAAGGGTATTTTTGCTTTAATTTGCAAATCGTATATTTTCTACTTCAAATCAATTTTTTTTTATTATTTCACAGGCTAAAAGATTGTAAAAGTTCTTTTATATGAAATAGAAGCTTTTAATATAGAGTTAAATGTATTTAATACACTTTGCTTTATGTATAAATATAAGACCCACTCATCTCCCGTTTCTTTTCATAACTTGTATTTGCAAAGAGATCGAAAAAAATATATTTGAAGGAATGATGATTTAATTAGGCAACCATTTTCTCAAACTTATTTTGGAAAATATTTTATATTTTTTCGCGGACCATTTTTATGGAATAATATTTTTCTCAAACAAGATTTTTCTTCAGACTGTAATTTTGATTCTCTAAATTTAATATAAAAAAACTCATTTTTCCAACTAAAAATATACTTTACCTATTTTAAAATTCTTAAAAATATTTTAATTTTAAATAATATTTAATTTTAAAAAATCGAAAATTTATTCAATTATTTACTATACTTATTTATTAATTTGTATAATTCTTCTATTTTAATTTTGTTATTTTTATGTTTATTTTTTTATATGTTGTTTATCATATTTGTTTTTATTATATTTTATTTAATGATATTACTTTACGAGCTTTATATAATCTTTTAATATTTAACTTAAATTTAATTTTATAAAAAAAAAAATTTGTAAAATTGTAATATTATAAAAAAAAAAAAAAAAGAAGCAGCATGGAACAAATAAAATAAAATAAAAAATAATTAAAAAAAAAACGGAGGGAGGGAAAAATCTACAAATATATGGAGGTCATCTATTCTTTGGCAGTTGATTCAGCATTTATTTTTTATCTTCAGAAACGTTAACGCATCAATGTTTGGTGTAACTCTCGAGGTTTTTTCTTCACAATCTTTTTAACAATCTGGAAATGTATTTGTAAGTTCTGACATATTCATAATTGTATTCATTAATTATATTAAGTGGTATACACTATATCAAGCGATTTTATAGTAATTTATAAAATTTAATGGTTATGTTTTGACAATATATATATATATATATATATATATATATATATATATATATATATATATGTATATATATATAGTGGTATACATATATAAAAAAACCTATACATATATATAATAAATATATGTATGCATATATATATACATATATATATAATATATATATATATATATATATATATATATATATATATATATATATATATATAAATATATATATATATATATATAAAAATATATATATATATTTATATAAAAATATATATATACATTTATATATATATATATATATATATATATATATATATATATATATATATATATATATATATATATGTATATATTTATATATACATACATATATATATATATATATTTACATACATATATATATATATATATATATATATTTATATATATATATATATATATATACATACATATATATATGTATATATATATATGCATACATATATTTATTATATATATGTATAGGTTTTTTCATATATGTATACCACTATATATATATACACATATGTATATATATATATATATATATATATATATATATATATATATATATGTATATATATATATGTATACATATATATATATATATATATATATATATATATATATATATATATATATATATATATATATATATATATATATATATATAATAAATATATTATAATATAATACATAAAATGTAATCCCGATGGTTTTCAATTAAATAGGACATGTTGTAAGACTAAATATATTTATAGAGATCAGGGAATTTAAATCTGAGCATATTTAGTATTTAGGAGTGGTTACAGACATACAGGTGGTTGTTTTAGATGTAGTTAAGGGTGGTCTTGGGATGTACCAATCGTTTTTAAACTGGATGGTACGGTAATATGCCTGATTATAGATAATTGAGGTTAGAGAATTTAAATTTGGGTATAATAGGTCTCCAGGAGTGGTTATGATTGCACAGGTAGTCATTTTAGGTGTAGTCATGGGTTGTCACACGATCTTTGCTTTATTTTTATTTATTTTGTGTACTTAATTTCTTTGATATTATGAATATAAACATAAAACGTTCAATAAAATTGAACTTTATTAATTAAATTTTGTTTTATAAATAAGCATTAAGGTAATGGCATACATCATACATTAGTACATCAAGAGCTTCTTGGTCTCCTCAGGTTGATTGGAGTCTTTGACTTCTTCACTAACTCCTCCTCATTCTGGACATCTTAGTATCATAGCTGCAAAGCATTTTCATTATAAGATCATAGTTTGTTTGGGTCCTGAAGAGTTTCATTGTTTAGTGCTTCTGTTAATTTAGTTTAAAACATTAATATTAGAGTGTATAAAATGATTATTTTTCACAAACAATATACTGTTTTTCCAGAAATATACTGTTTTCAAATCAAAGATTCCAATCAACCTGATGATGTAGTTTTCTCGCTTTCAACAAAACGAGACATTAAAAATCCTTTTTTCTAGTAAACAAACTAATTTCTCTTTACTAAATTAAACTTTTTTTTTTAGATAAATAAATATTCTTTGCTCATAATAATACAAATAACACATTTTCTCTTGTATAAATCATCTTTATATAAATATAAAGATAATTTATACAATACAATAACCAACATAAACGTACATCAAAAAATATCTGAAACATAAAAAAAATAAATGAATAGTTTTAACAAGATTTAAATGATTAAAAATCTAAAACCATTCTTTATGCATCTTCTTCAGTTATTTAAAGCAAAATATATGATTGGATATCATTTATGATATAAAGCCTAACACCTTCTGCGCTCAGCTGAGCTCAGAAAATTTGGTTTTAAATCTTTAAATATATAAAAGAGAGTGTAATTTAAGGTTGATCACATGAACGGCCTTGGGCAGCCTAATGTTTTTCTGCTTTTATAAAGGTAAATGTTAAAAAAAGGTTGGGCATGTTAATGGGTTTAGTTGAAAAACACTTTGAAAAAATGCAAGCTTAAAAAAGAAATTTTCAAATTTCTTCCTCTTTTTCCAATATAAGATGTCTGTGGACTAATATATACCGTTAAAAAATTAAAATGTTGTAAAGTTGTTTAACTGGCCTCATATTTCTTTTTAAATATAACCATTTCATTTTGACTATTATTTAAAACGTAAAATAATGCAGTTTTCATGGTAAAATTTATACACTGAGCTCATAAATCATGGTCGAGAAAACGTTATATCAGTTTTAAAGTGCTGGGGGTCTCTAGATTACATTTATAAAAAGAATTTACTCCAATATAGAAGTTGGTTTTGTGGTGTTTTGCTCACCTCTGGCATACTGTACAATGCGCCATGGCTTTTAGTAATTGAATATTTATAGGCCACATGTTTAAAAAATAGAACAGATTTTTTTTTTTAAGAAAATCTAAACAAGTTTTTGTTTTGTGTAAACAAAAATTTTCAGCTTAAAGTTAAAAAGAAAGCATACCGTCGATTATAAACTCTCCGTTTTTTGAGAGATATGACAAATCTCCTTTTGGACGACGCGGAAAAAGATCAACATTTGTTTGATCATAAGCCCAAGAGCCAAAAGTCAACGAGCATACTTGGTTATCAAATGGGAAATACGTCATTTCGAGCTTGCAAGCGCTTCTAAACGTTTTAATATGATACCTTATAATGTCTTTAGAAAATTTATGTAAAACAGTATACAACATTGTTATTTTTTATTTTAGTAAAAGTCTCATATATAATACAATATAATTAATCTAAAATAATTTCACATGACTATGAAAATATTATAATTTATTATAATGAAAAAAATTGAAAAAAAATTTACCGTAAAATTTTCGGTATTAACCATACAACTCTACCATCACTATAAACAGTCACTTTAGTTTTTCCAAACTGGTCCAGTCCTTGGAATTCTTTTTCAGCGCTATTTTTAATGTAAATATTTATTTATGTTATTTTTAAAACAAAAATCATGTGTTGTTATTATAAAATTCTATTATATAAAAAGTGTTTTTAAAAAGTATTTATGATTGACAAACGATATCAAGCTTGTAACAATATGCTAAAAATATATATTTTTAATAAATACGGCGACCGGGGCTAGTTAGTAGCAGGAGTAAATTGACGAACTACAATTATCTTCAAAACCTTCTTTCAGAAAGTGCCAGAAATCATAGAGAATCTCCTTAGCTGACTATTTCATTTGCCATTGTAGTATTGCTGGAGTTTGCACATGCGCATAGGAGTTATTACGATTTATATGTTTTTTCCATATTTTTGTAATTTTTACAACTTTTTGACTTTTTTAATTTTTAAAAGCAATAACATCAAGTACACGTAAACTTAAATTAATTTATGTCTTAAATGTTTCACTTAGACTTTTCTAATTACATTTTTTTTACTATTTTTATTTTTCAGGGATCAGTTCGGCATTTTGTGACCAAAATTCTTTTAGGGTTAGTTGGCAAAATATATGCGGTGCAAGTTGGCCACATATTTCGATTCCGATTGGACATGAACTTAATTTTCAATTTTAAACTTTTTGATTTAATCTTTCCAGCTTCAATCCAACAAACGTTCAAAAATTGTACAAAAATTTACAAACTATTCTTAATTGTTTGAAGCTAGAAAGCAGACATATTTGGAACATGGATGAAACTGGTATAACCACAGTTCAAACTTCAGATCTTGTAGCGCAAAAAAGCATTAAATTGATTGTCTTACTTCTGCTAAGAGAGGCAATTTAGTAACTGTGGCAGTTGCTGTTTCTGCCAGTGGAAATTCAATTACCCTTTTTTTATTTTTCATAGTGTGAAATTTAAAGCGTGTTTTTTAAACAGTGCTTCTTTTGGAATTGCAGGAGCTGCAATCCCGTCTTGTTGGATGACTGAGGTTCAATTTTTTCAGTATTCTCGTTATTTTATGAAACCATGCTCTGCTATAGATAATGTAAAGCTAAATGCAAATTATGTAATAAGCTTGGCTTTATGGCTTGGCAAATAATGTAATGTGCTGGCTTTACAATAACATAAAATGATATAATAAAAGCTGGTTGTTTAAAAGATTTAGAGTCACGTGATGTTTTAAATTCAGATAATGATGTATATAGTGCATCTACAGAGTTAATTGTAGTTTTATCGCTTGAAGATTTGAGATCATTCAAAAAAGCTAAACCAAGAAAAAGAGTTGTAAATAAAAGAAATAGAATCATATCAATACTGACAGGTTCACCTAATTTGAATGTGTTTAAAAATATGCTAAAAATAAAAAGTTAGAAATGGAGAAAAAATTTTTAAATAAAGAAATGGAGAAAAAATATTTAAATAAAGAAAATAGAAAGATGAATAAAAGTGAAAAAAAAAAATAAATGATAAAAAAAAGAAGAGAAAAATATGTTAAAAAAAGAAATTATAACTGGTAAAAAAAGTTTATACTTAATGGAAAAAAGTCTGAATTGTAGAAATAGTTCTGTTACAGAGGAGTGTTTTTGTTTGATTTGTATTGAAATATTTTCGAAAAGCAAACTAGAGAAAGTTTGCTTTTCGAATTAGAGAAAGTTTGGATTCAATGCACTAAGTTTGGGCTTATGAGCCCTGTAACAAGAAAGTCTTTGTTTTTTATTTGTGATGATAGTAAGGATTTTTGTAGAATTGTAACTATTCGCATTGTATAACAATTTTAATGATAGCTTGAAACAATTTTTTGTTTTTACTTTTAATTACTATACTTATATTTTGCTTTAAAAACTACAATGGTGCGATGGGATTCAAAAATATATGTTCACAAAAGCATATGTTCACAAAATATGAAATAATCTTATTTGGCTCACCAAAACGTTATTAATAGTCATGATATTGACAAAAAATATTTCAGCTGAAATTACTTAACAAAAAAAAAAAAGATATTAAAAGTTAAATTACACTTACTTAGAACATTAGGCATTAATTTTAAATATAAGGAGACAATTTAAACTTTGAGTTTAAGCAACTTACCCAGCCCCAAGGTAAGTTGACTCAAAAAAAATTTTTTTGTAAGGCCCCGGCTGGTGGCCATCAAATTTTTTTCATAATGAATGCAACTTGAATATGTCACCCAAACTCATATGCTACAATTTGATATTTACAAAAAAAACGCGCAATGTTGCCAGGCTACAGAGCTCAAAAAGTAAAAGCTGAGGCAACTAGCCCCGGTCATATTATTAAAAAAACAATTTTATAATAGTTAAAAAAATAAATATTTTATCAGAAACTAGTTCAGAACTATTAGAAAGTCAAACGCAATAAAAAAATTTCATCAGAACTATCAAAAAGTCAATCACAAAGAAAAAAAAAAAGCTTACGTCATAACTAAGCCACGAAATGAGCAAACGGAAACACAACAGCGACACATAAAAATTAATGGCCTAATTCAAGTCTTAAATCTTAGAATAACTTTTAAGATTTTAAATTAAATTTTTATGATTAAATAAATGAGCATGTTTATCATACTTTTATAATAACTGTAACTGTCAAGACTAAAAAGTTTGCTGAAACTTAATTAGCGTGCATTATTTTCCAGGGGACTTTATAGTCAAAGTTTCTATTAGTAAAAACTTTAAAATTACAATTTTTGTAAACTTTAAAATTACAAACTTTAAAAAACTCTGTATCTGTACCAAAGAGAATTAGGTTCAAAATAAACTGTGTTATTTTAAATGAGATCAAACTGCATGAGTGCATTTTATCCTTTTATTCCTGTTAACCGCTTTATATTTGTGGGTGTACAATCACTTGTATAATTCAACAAATAAAATGAGGAAGGATAGCACCCCCTCCTCCTTAAAAAGTACCGGCTGGTTCTTAAAAAAAAAGGTTTCCCAAACTAAATTTCACCCAACTGAATTGTGTCAAATACCCGATTAGCCGACTATATTAGACAAAAAACCAACTATAACTTGAAAATCACCTTCTTTGAAAGGAGGGAGGGGTAGGGGGAGTAAGGAAGGAGAGAGTGGAACACACCTTAAATCGCCTCTATGAACAGTACTTAACAAATTAATAAAAGTATTTGTTGAGAAACCTTATAAGATATTTTATCTGTTATATATATGTACTCATAAACACATTGGTGTTGAAGGAATGTCTTTTTAATATTTTGTGTGGCCACCTTTGGACACCTTTAGTGTCTGTATTTAATCAGGCATACCTATAAGCAACTTGCCAATAATATCCGTGATTTCATCCTCATGAAATTATATAAAAATTATACTTTCAATGAGAAATTTGTTGGTTATTGCCACTTAATAAATTTTATCCTTAATATGATCCCAAAGTGGCTCTATACGACTTATGTCAGAGAAATTCCGTGGCCACGAGAGCACCTCAATGTTATTTTTTTTTATCCAACCGTATATCTTGCGTGCATGTGTGTAGTGGTATAGCACCTGTATTTTTCAGATGAAAAGTACAGGTGCTATCCTGTAACAAGTTGCTTATTTTAGGCTTCAAATGGGTACTAAGCAATTTAATGTACTTTTCTGCACGCATTATCTCTTGCACAATTTGTTGGCGGCTTTTACCTTGTGAGAATATAATATCCTACACCATAATCTTCGTGGGAATTTTACTGTCAGATAGAGGCAAACTTCAGCGAACTCTTCTCCTGGTCTTCTATTAACATTCTGAAATATGCCATCTAATACTTGGTTGGTAGACTCATCTGAAAGACTGACTTTTAACCAGCTCTCATCTTTCCAGTTTTGTGTACCAGGGCCCATTAAATGCATCCGTGATTCATAGGCTCAGTAAGCCCCGGATTTTCTTTTCCGTAAGGAAAAAATCTAGCTTCCAGCAATCATCGATTAACACTCATTCAACTTGTCTTCACTCGTTTCTCTTTAGAAACAGCACGAACTTTTTTACATGAATCTCTTATGTCGGTCTGGCTCAGTTTTACAACTTCCAGTCTGTCCGTGAAGTTATTTTTCTCTTACGACCACATTTTTCAATCCACTTAGCTTCAAGGTCCTTTCCTTTATAAAATGCTTTCTTCATTTTGCACACGGTTTGGGTTTTAAGTTGATAATTTAACTTTTATGCTACTTCCTTTTCACTAATTTCTGTAAATCTCAGTAAACTTTGAGTTTGTCTCTTTTTTCTGGGGCTTAGATCACACTTTTTCTCCATTATGGTCTTTTTCAAAAAGTATAAACTTTTAGGTAAAAAAAAATTCAAAAGAAAACTGAATGCATACCAGAAATCACCTTTGATTTTAAATAACTTTTTTCCTTACTATATGCTTTGTAAGTTTAATAATCCAATATTATTAGGCTTAAAAGACATAAATCCAAATATATAACTAGTCGATGAAAAAGTAATGCTGTTTTATTTAGTTAATTTTATTTGATTAAAAGGTGGAAACTAAAAGTTTAGTTGTAAAGACTCTTACTAAAAAAAAGCATTAGTGAAAAATAAAAATGATCTATTCAACAGATAGAGAGAGATATTAGAATATGTTAAAAAGAAGCTTCAAAATGCTAATATCTTATATTTCAGAAGTAAGTATAGTACGCTATGTAATTAACTCAATTATTCATTTTGCTTTTGAAGCTTATTTGAAACATTAAAAAAAAAATAACTGAAAAACTTTGTAATGGTTTTTTCTCTAAAAAATCACAAAAGTATTCAAATAAACCAGTACAGTTAGCAAAAATACTGATTTAGAGGTAATGATCAATCATCTCTTGATAAAAATTGATCTTGTAATATATAAGATTAGTTATGCAAAATATAAAGATTAAAAACCGCTACCGTTGATGTTTTGTCTTTAATACTCACGTAATAATAAAATTGATAAATTTTTTATTAATAACATTTTTATCTACAGCGGAGAAAATAGAATTAGCCTCACCTTTATTTTTCGTTCTAATTTAACAAAAATGGCAATGAAACAGTTATTAAATCTACGCTTTTTCTTATTATCTTCTAATACAATTTAAAAGTTTATAAATTGGTACGTTTAATTAATTACAATAGGAAAAAAAATTAAAAGTATTCAATTTGTGGAGAAAATAGAATTAGCCTTATTAACGTTATATACAAGAAAACCCAAAAAATGTTTTTTTTTACGATTATTTAATATTTGGTATTGCTTCCTGAATTTTTAATGACTTCAAAGATGCGACTTGACATATTAGTCACAATATTTTGGATAGTTTCTTTAGATATCTCATTCCAAGCTTCTCTGATACGAGTTTTCAGCTCCAATGCGGATTTATATTGCTTACCATTTTCATAAACCCTTCTAGAAAGTATTCCCCATAGATTGTCAATTGGGTTAAGACCTGAACGGCATACGGGCCATTCCATTACGTAAATATTTTTCTCTCTGAACCAAGCTTTTGTAAGCTTTGAGTTATGGATAACAGCATTGTCTTGTTAAAAAGTGAAGCTTTCACCCATGAACTCTTCACCATGTTCAAGCAAACTAATTTCAAACAAGTGAATGTAGTCCTGTGATTTCTATTTTGTTGAAATCCATGCCAGTGGTTGTTTTCCAGCAAAGGAAAAAGCCCCTCAAACCTTAACAGTTCCACCACCAAAGTTACAACTCATTCGAGTTTCTTTTTCTTTTCGAAGATCGAGCCAGTAATATTGATAGCCATCAGGACCATATATATTGAACTTTTTTTCATCACTAAAGAGAACTTGATGCCACTCTTCCTGCAAAGACATGTGTTCTTTTTCAAATTGTAATCTAACTTCTTTATGACGAACAGTAAGTTTTGGTCTTGGTTTACGCTTTTCCGAACTGTGTTTGGATCTTCATGCAAGATTTGTCTCACACGTTGAACAGTTACAGGTAATTGTAAATCAACACGAATTTGAGATGTAGTCATGTGCTGAGCACCAGCGCGACGTACAATAACTTGTTCAATACGATTATCAAGTTTACGTTTGCCACCACTTTCTTAAAAGCTCCATAATTATTGCCAATCTTGAAGTAATTGTTACCCACTTTTGTGGATCTTTTAATTTTCTTTGCCATTTTCGGATTAAATAAGTCTGTATCTTTATATGTTTTGATTACTGCTAATACTTCATTCGTTAAAAGCTAACCACGTCCCATTTCAAATTCAGGTATCTAAAACCAAATGTTAAAAACTTTATGAACCATGATTTCACAGTATTTGTTTAACTTACAAATAATAATAAAAAACTAAGTGATAAATGCGTATAACCAGATCAAAATATACAAGTAAACTGAAAATAATTATTGATGAGGCTAATTCTATTTGCTACCGCAAATATTAGGTGTTACACATTTTATGGTTTTATCAAATGTACCGCAATTTAATTATGCTATATTATAATCTAAAAAGTTGTTATTTGTAACAATAATTATATGTGTGTGGATAAAAAAGATGCACCGCACAAATTTGCTTAGAGATTTACAAAATATTGGATCAGTACTAATTCTATTTTCTTCACTGTATTCTTAGTTTTAGTTTAAAACACATTAAAAATTAAACTAAATTAAACTTTGTTTAAGTTTAAGGAGTTCAAAATTTTTAATGTAAATTAGTCTTCGTACGCGTAAAAAACTTTGTAAACGCATATAATGCGCGTATTCCCCGAAAAAATAAACTTTATTTTAAACAACATTTTTTTATGACAGTAATGGTAGTATATCAGATAATTTAACAGCAAAATGTTTTTTCACGGAACTTTCTTTCACAGATTAAATATTTCTTTTACTATTAAATAACTAGCCTTATGTTACCTTATAGTGTAAAAGTGAAAATTTCGCGACAAACAAAAAGTAAAACCTTATGATGGTCTAACAGATTTTATATATAAGGCATAACGCCAATCATGCAATGAAACGTTGAAGATTTGATATCAACCAAATTGCCAGAGATGAAAATTTAGCATTGATAAGAAAAATAAATAAGAAATGCTCATAAATTATGCAACTTATAAATTATGCACGATTTGAACTGATAAAACAAAATTTATTAAAGATTTTAAAAGCAACGATTTGCGATTTGATAAAAAAATGCGTACTCACTTATTATAAAGTGTTATATCTGGTTTCCAAATCTTATCAGGTGTAACTGCAATGTTAGTTATACCTTCCCATTCACTAGAATTCCAAGTTAAATATGGATCATTCCAGTACTAAAAATATATTTAAAGAAGCTAAGTTTTTTGAAATAAAATAAATAAAAATTTTAAAAATCATTAAAAGTTGTTTAACGATGTTAATATCACACAATAATAATAAAAAAGGGAAACATATTCCAAAAACCAATTTTTTATTTAGGTGCCGCAAGAAGTCCTTGCGGTCTTATCACAGAGCACCGCGGATGAGCATTTAATTAAAAGTTTACGCCTTCTTCCTAACCGATGTCGCATAACTTGCCCAGAGGTAGAGTTTGAAACACGGATCCTTTGTTTCTGAGGCAAGTGCGCTACCACTGCGCCACGGCTGCTCAAAATGATAATCTCTTTTTGGAACTATTTTTTAATGTTATTTTAAAGACCTTATAGAAAGCCATCTTTATTAGCTTAGTTTTAGTTTGTTTTATGATTAATAATTAAATAAAATAATTATATGTACTACCGTAACTAATGGGTAGGAGGCCCCCTTTGACACCTGTTGTTAAGGCCCCAAAATTTTAAAAATTGTTCCACTAAGAATTACTTAAAAAAGCTTCTAAAAAACGGGCCCCTTAAATTTGCTAGGCTTCCTTGGGGTGTGAGTAGCTTACTCACGCCTCTGATTATATTCTGTTTAATTCAAATATATTTTAAAAATTAACGGTTTGTAATATTCTATTGGGAATTTTTTATTTATATTACTTGGCACAATGAACTTAAGGAAGTTTTTGTGTCACAGAAAAGAGTTATTGTTCCGTTAGCCGACGGTAAGAAGCTTACGCAGGATATACCTTACTATCTTAAAATTTAAATATTCCACAAACCGCAACACCATATCATAGTCCGGAAATATAAAGTATTCTCCTGCAATTATTTTGCACATATATAAAATAAAATTTATTTTATTCTACATTTGCTACTTTAAATCAGGTATGGCCAAATAGTTGCTCGCGAGTCGCATCTCGCTCTTAGAACGTCATTGCGACTCGCGAACGTTCCTTTTTTGAAAGCATTATTAACTATTCATATTAAACTAGTAATAATCAGTACAAACTATATTTATAATAATAATATAGCTATATACATATAATATTATACCGTAATAACTAGAACTATACATTACCGGAAGTCATATTATTTCAAAAATGGATAGAGCAGAAGATGATAATATTGCACTTCACAATTAAAGTAAGAAAAGAAAAATTAAAGCCGAGAACAGATTGTTTCATTTTAATTGGACTGAAAAATGCGCATTTATCGAAAATGAAATTAAACTAGTGTGTTTAATTTGAAATACAGAACTTACACTAATACATCATAGTAAGATATGTAATGTTAAATGCCACTATGAAACAAAACATATACATTATTTTGAAGAATAATGTATATGTTTTATATTCATTATATTCATGTCATAGAAAAATTAAATTAAATTGCTCCAAACAATATTTAAATCAACAAGATTAATCTTCCAGCAAAGACTAAAACATTATGACAGATGAAGTTTAATTATAGCTTGGAATATTGTAAAGTAAACTTCCTTACAGCAACATACAATATGCATGTAGATGTCATCTCAGTTTTATATTAAAATACTCATTAATATCGAAACTCTAAAGTTAATTTCCAATATTTATTATTCTTGACATACAACTAAAAAAAGATTATCCGAGATTAGTGTTGAAGTTGAAAGTAAAAAAAAAGTTGACATAAAAAATTGAATAGCTGTCATTATGTTGTAGTAAAAGAAGAATTACTAGATTTGGTGGAGCTGAAAAACACAACTCTTGGAACTGATTTATAGGATGCCATTGACATTGTTCGGGTGAAAATCAATGTCCCTAAAAACAAACTAGCTAGTGTTGCTACAGATGGCGCAGCAGAAATGGTTGAAAAACATGTAGGGCTTTTTGGTTTATTAAAAAGTAATTCTAGGTATCCAGAGTTTATCACATTTCATTGTGTGATTTTTCAAGTGCATTTAGCAACAAAATATTTTAATTTTCTGATTAAAAGCAGTGCCTCAAATTGTAAACTATATTCGATCGAATGTAAAAAATCCCAAATAGTTTAAAAATTTCATTATTGAATTGGATTTTGTTAACAAAACAGGTGACTTGTCGTTTTACTGTGTTGTAAAGTTGCTTTGAATTTTGAGGGTTTTTTATAGGTTTGTATAACTATTACGACCAATTACATCTTTTTTAATTGATAAGCAAAAGACATTTAAAACCCTTGACGATATGATTTTTTAGCAAGATCTTTTATTTTTAAGCGATGTAGTGCAACATTTACAAAAGCCGAACTTGTTACTTTCGGAAAAAAAGATAAATGTATCTGATCTTGCTCATACAATATTTAGTTTTTGAAATAAAGAAGCTCTATTTCAGAAAGATCTTATCTAATAAACCTTTAATCATTTTCCTTAAATGAAGATGTTGTGAATATATCAAGGCTTACATTTTTGAACCATTTCTGTTTGCTACTCCTTGAACACGAAAGATTTTCAAAGAATACGTTCATTAATAAACAACAACTAGAAGTAAAACCACTGCATATAAAAAGAAAGATATTAAAGCAAAAATAAGTCAATATTAAATTTTACATGTCTTATCCAAGAGCTCACTTCCAAAATTTGACTTTTTTCATCCTAAAAGAAGAAAAAAAGAACAGTTAATAAAAATGGTTTGCAATTTGAGATTAAATAGTTTAATAAAGTATGTATGTATGTATGTATGTATGTATGTATGTATGTATGTATGTATGTATGTATGTATGTATGTATGTATGTATGTATGTATGTATGTATGTATGTATGTATGTATGTATGTATGTATGTATGTATGTATGTATGCATGTATGTATGTATGTATGTATGTATGTATGTATGTATGTATGTATGTATGTATGTATGTATGTATGTATGTATGTATGTATGTATGTATGTATGTATGTATGTATGTATGTATGTATGTATGTATGTATGTATGTATGTATGTATGTATGTATGTATGTATGTATGTATGTATGTATGTATGTATGTATGTATGTATGTATGTATGTATGTATGTATGTATGTATGTATGTATGTATGTATGTATGTATGTATGTATGTATGTATGTAAGTTTGTATGTATGTATGTAAGTATTGCAGCTTTTTACTAATTTTGATTGAAATTGAAAAGAAATTTTATATATACGACTAAACCATATATTCAAATACATAAAAATATCCTCAAAAATCTTACCATGTCTAGAACTTGTCTTATAGCTAGATCAAAGGTTAAGTTGACTGGTTTTCCAGGTTCAGTGGGAAGGGCGTCATAATTATAGTTACCGAATAAAGAGTTTAGTAGCTCAACTTCTGGACGGGTGACTGGTTTTTTTCCTAAAGTATTATAGTATTAAAAAGATTTTGTGTTTAAAAAAGTATTAATACCAATAACTAATTACGATAAAACAGTATAATGGTGTTTTCATTAACTTTTGAATGTTATATATATATATATATATATATATATATATATATATATATATATATATATATATATATATACATATATATATATATATATATATATATATATTATATATATATATATATATATATATATATATATATATATATATATATATATATATATGAAGACCACAGATGTCCACTTTTTAAAAATTTCAAGTTTTATATATTTTTATGATATTTAGTACTAAGCTATTTTAATTTGAAAACAAAATTTCATAACAAAAAAACTATATTTTAAGGTTCTATGGTCATTTAAAAAAAAAGGGCAAATTCGAAACAACCATTGTTGTCCAATGTGTACCGTGTAAAAAGCACAGTTGTCCAAATTATTTATAACTAAACCAATGATAATAAAAGCGTAAGTAAAATGAATAACTTTTATCCTTAAAAAAATTACCTCAGATAAAGTAAACAACATTACGTTCACAGAAAAACATTAAAAAAACTATATATATATATATATATATATATATATATATATATATATATATATATATATATATATATATATATATATATATATATATATATATATATATATATATATATATAACACGAGGCTTCTAAAGATTTGCACAAAATTTGAACGTTCGAAACTCGCGAATAAATTCGAATATTTCTGCAGTTCGAAGTTGGAAACTTCTGTTTAGATAACGTAGACAATGGGGAAAACACTGACAGTGCATCATTTTATGCAAATAAAAGTTGCAAGGCGAACAATTTATAATATTATTAAAAGAGTTTACGACAGTATTGACCTTAAAAGAAAGTCGGGAAGCGGCAGAAAACCATAAAAAATGGACATAAGAAAGTTACTTTACTCATTAACAAGGCTAAAAATAAAGTTGGAATCTCCCAGAGAAAACTTGCATTAAAATATGGAATTCATAGAAGTTTATAGAATTTTTAACATGCATGAACTTAAATATTTCAAAAGAAAGAAAGTACCAGAAAGCTCTAAAATTTAAATAATTTAACAAAAACAACAACTGGTAAAACTTTTGAAAACTTTTTTCCAACCGTCAAATGAGTTTGAAATTTTCATGGATGACGAGTCCTATTTTACATTGAGCAGCCAAAACACACCAGGGAATGATGGATTTTAAAGTCAAAATAAAGACAAAACTGAAAATAATATTAAAATCAGTTTAAATCAAAGTTTCAAGCGAAAGTTTTAGAATGGATTGCAATCAGTAGATTTGGTAAAACAAAGCCTTTCTTTGCAATTAATAATAATGCCATTGATACAAAAATATATTCCAAAGAATGCATTGAAAAGAAGCTTGTTCCCTTCATCAATTCGCATTAAAAAAATGTAAAATATATTTATTGGCCTAATGGTGCAAGCTGTCATTATGCAAAGCTAACAATTGAAACTTATAAGAAGTTTAATATAACCTATGTTTCTAAGGATGATAATCCACCAAACGTACCGCAATTAAGGCCCATTGAGACATTTTGAGCTCACCTTAAACAGAGAGTCTATTCCAATAATTTCAAAGCCAAAAATCTTAACCACCTGAAAAAGAGAATTCAACTTAAGTTATGAGATTTCAGACAAGAATACTTTGAAAACCTTCTTTGCTCGCTTAAGACTTAAATTCGCTATGCTGTTTATCATGGGACACTTTTGATCATGGGACAGTTATAAGATGATCTATTATTGCTATCCTTACTTATTTGATCAGTAGTGAAACCTTAATATAGTTTAAATGACAATTATAAGCAATTCTTTTTTGTGCATATTTTAAGTAGCCTCGTGTTATCGTCATTTAATAAAAAATTAAAATGTTTGAAAAAGAGAAAAAACAGCTTGTTCAATATATACTTTATAAGTCATTTTTTTGGCTTCATTAACTGTTCATGAAATCTTGTGAAACTTGATTGTAAACCTCAGGTTTTTTTTTTTTTTTTTTTTTTTTTTTTTATTCACCTCCTCAAGGCCGAGAAGGCCACTAAAGATGAGGAGGCTACTTAATAGTGGTTATAACCCTCTCTCAACTCTATAACTCCGAAACACGAACCTTGACGAACAAGGCCGCTGCGCGGACAAGTTGAGCGCGGTACTAAACTGTTTTGTTTTTGTGTTTTTTCCATATCTAAATCTATATATATATATATATATATATATATATATATATATATATATATATATATATATATATATAACAAATCTATATATATATATACACATATATATATATATATATATATATATATATATATATACATATATATATATATATACATATATATACATATATATATATATATATATATATACATATATATATATATATATATATATATATATATATATATATATATACATATATATATATATATACATATATATATATATATATATATATATATATATATATATATATATATATATATATATATATATAGATTTAGATATGGAAAAAACACAAAAACAAACAGTTTAATTTGTGTTAATAATGACCTGTATATAAGGCGTATATAGATACATGGGAGATTATTTACTGTTTTAAGGTGGTAGCCCTCCTACTTATAGAATCAGAAGGCAGCATTTTGGATGTTGTTTGTAATGAACTGCTTTATTTTTACCAAATTAATCTGATGTATTAGGTTTTGATGACAATAATCAAATTATTTACTTCTACAGTGAGGAAGAAATATTTGAAGCTATAGCAGTAATGTGTCAATTTCTTCCTGAAAAATCTTTTGTTAAAAGACACGGAAGTAATAAATGTAAAAAAACTGTAAAAGATTTGCTGAAGGTGCATCTAGACCCTAATAATAAGTTGTCCAGTTATTATGCAGTTTATTTATTTAGATTGCCCCTTGTTGGAACAGAACAAATTGATAAACGTACTTTGCTCCAGGAGTTTGCTTATCTTCGATCAAAAGTAAAACAATTTTTGAGTTTTCAAAATGAAATAAAAATTATGATAAATACAATGAACCACCATGTTTTAAAAAAAACCAAAGTCAGCAGGCCAAACCAAGTTCACAGATGATGGTTACAATAAACCAACATGTGTTAAACGAAAACCAAATTCAACATGCTCATAAAAATGTTAACAGCAGTCATAGGGCTTTACTTATTAATGCTGACTATCTCACCTAACAAATAACAAGCTGTACAAAAACAAGCAGAAACATCAGTACGTCAACTTTAATCAGATACTGTTAGAAATGCTAATCAAAAACAACCAATAAAGAAAAAGGTATTGAAAATAAATATTCTTATTTTTGAATCTTCTGATTCCAATAAAACACTTAAACCTACACTGAACAACCAACCTAAAAGAAATGTTGATATTTTTGTTTCACGACTAGATCCTCTAACTAAAGAGAAAGATGTTATTCATTGTACCTATGATATCTTTCAAATTAAAAATGATTACTCTGTAAAATTTGAGAAGTAAAAATCCTTGGTACTCTTCGTTTTTTATGTCTGTATCAGTTGACCATTCTCAGTAAAAAAGTAAAGTAAATTGTTTAATGTCAAATGAAGCTTAGCAAAATGGTCTACTTGAAAAAAGTTATTTTAAGCCCCAAAATGGCCAACAATAATTGCTCATCATTTTGTTTCTTCAAATGCCGCTCTTTTAAAAATAGTGTTTTTGCTATAGTACGTATGTACGTGTACTTTGCTATAGTACGTATGTACGTGCAACATATTTGACTTATAATGCTCCTAGAGCATTGGTTATTGCCTTAAGAGCTTGATTTGTTAAACAATGTTCATAATGATTATTATAGTACTGGTTTATCTGCTGTGAATATTTTATATGGTATAATGATTGGAAGAACATATTGTGGCACAGCCATATTATATCGTAAAAATCTCGCTAACTGTATTCAAACTTCAAAATCTTACGAATATAGAATCTCGTGTTTAAAAAATGTCTCAAATATTGGTCCTATACTGTTGATAAATGTATATACTTTTGAGTCCTTAATAAGGGTAGGGGAGGGAGACGTATATTAATTTTTGGAAAATATTCCCATCCACCCCAAGCTTATTAAAATCCCTCCCCCCGCTTATTAATTTTTATTTGATATCAACAACAACAACAAAAAATCAGTAAAAATCGACCTTAAAAATTAGAAAATAATAAATTTTGTCACTGATAAAACTTTATAAAAAATATCAGTTTTTATTTATAAACTGAAACTTTTTATCTGGACTAAAATTCCCACCCCTCCCTATTTAGTCCCCCCTCCTTGCATTAAGGACTCGAGAGTACGCCAACGTTTTATAACAATGAGCACAATTTCCATAATTACATTGATTTATGTTTAGAGTATTATGTTAGAGTGGTACGGAATAACTGGTAATGTATTAGTTTTGCTGAAAAGTTACCTTTATAATAGAAAGCAATTTGTTTATGCAGATGAAAGTACATCATCTAGTTTATTAAATGTAACATGCGGAGTTCCGCAAGGATCCATATTATGACCTCTTTTATTTTTAATTTACATTAATGACCTATTTAAAGCTTCAAATCTAATTACAATTATGCTCGCTGATGATACCAACTTATTTCTCTCTCATAATAACATAATAACATTTTTTAACAACATGAACATTGAACTGGCTGAAGTTTCTAATTGGTTTAAATTAAACAAATTATCATTAAATATTGAAAAAACTAAATGGATTCTTTTCCATCCAGCTGGTAAAAAACACCAACTTCCAATTAATATGCCAAATCTTTTTATTGATGATATTCTTATTAAACGGGTTATAGTGACAAATTTTTTAGGTGTGTATATTGATGAAAGTCTTACTTGGACAAACCACATTGCAAATTTATGTAATAAAATTTCTAAGAGTATAGGGATTTTATACAGAGCAAGAAGCGTATTAAACAAACATACATTAATTCAATTATATTACTCACTAATTCATTGCCATTTAAGCTATGCTAATATTGCTTGGGGCAGTACAAATAAAGGAAAACTCGAACCTCTTTATCGGCAACAGAAGCATGTTGCACGGCTCATAAATTTTAAAGGCCGTTTTGCTCATGCCAAACCTCTTTTATATGAAATGAAAGTTCTTAATATATACGAACTAAATCTTTTTAATATTTTATGTTTCATGTTTCAATGTGAAATAAACTTATCGCCTATTTCTTTTCATAATTTATATCTACAAAAAGACATAAATAAATATATATTAAGGAGTTATAATTTAATTCAACAACTGTTTTCTCGAACTAATTTTGGAAAATTTTGTATTTCTTTTCGCGGACCATTTTTATGGAACAATGCAATTTTAAATGCTCCAAATGATATTTCTCAAGATTGTATTTTAAATTCTTTTAATTTTAATCCTAAAATACTAATTTTTTCAATTACAAATATATTGATTTACTTTTAAAATATTTTCAAGTTTATTTAATTATTTTATTCTGTAGACTAATGTTTAATGTGAAAAAAACGTTATTTGTGTATATACTTTTTGTATTATTTTAAATTTAAAATAAGTGTTTTACTTCAGCGGTTCTCGGTGACAAGACCTGCCGGTCTTCTTCGAGTTTCCGCGTTCTTTATTATTTTTATTACAAAATCTTTTTATTGTATTTTCTTTCTTCTATTTAGATTTTTATTTTTTTTATTTATAAAAACTGTAAAATGAATTATTAAAAAGTTGTAATAAAAAAAAAAAAAAAAAAAAAAAGTTCAAAAATAATGTCTTTTATAGCTGAGACAAATGTCATCCATATTAATATTGCTGGCGACTTCGATTGTGAAAATGGGTCTAGATTTTTTGATAATTTTTCAAATGTTGCAAAAAAAAAATAATCTTATTAAATCCGACTTAAATTGCATAAATAACGCCTTTAAATATGTTAGTAATGATGGAAATCGTGTCTCTTGATCACATTCTGTGCAGCCCAACGATTGATAGTTTGATAATAAATATTTTTGTTCTGACTGATGCTATAGCATCAGATCATAAATCAATAACGTTCTCTCTTTCTTGCTTATTAGAAAACACAACCGAAATAAAAAATAAGAATCCTTATCTGAAATTGCCTAGCAACATGAATAAATAGCAGGCTTGTAATCGCAAATTATCAGCCTTTTATGAAAAAAGGCCGGACAACTTATTGCAAGGTACATAAGAGAAACTTATAAGGCAGATGTTTATATAGACTTGTATTAAAGTGACCTCATAAATTGTATTCAATCTATTGTGGCTGACACTCTACCACAGAGTGTGGACAAAAAATTGAATTCTGAATTTAGTACTCCTGGTTGGAATAATTTTGTTAAAGACAAGCATGATAAGATGCATTTAAACTATGGATTCTGCTAGGAAGCTAAAACAAGGTGATCTTTTTAAAAAAATGAAGAATACTCGTGCTACCTTTAAACTAGCTATGAGATACTGTAAGAGGCACGACGAACAAATAAAAGCTGATAACTGAGCTGAGAATTTCACTTTCAAGCAACGTATAACTCGAAAAAAAATACATAGTACAAAATCCACTTTGCTGAGAAAATGCAACTACCTAAACTAGGTAATGTAGATGTTAACTAGTTAAGATGCTCAAAAGTAAAAAAATCAAAAATCAAGAAAAGCAGCTGGTCATGATTGTTTATGTATAGAGGCTTTTATAAATGATGGAAAAAGTTTATATTTTCTAATTAGTATATTTTTCAACCTCTGTTCAAGGCATGGGTATTTACCATCCTAGTTTTGTGAATCCTTAATTATTCCTTTGGTAAAGTGCAAAGTGGTCAGCCTAACTGATGTGAACAAATACAGGGTGTTTGCACTATCCCCAGCTATATCGAAAATATTTGAAAATATTTTGTTACAAAAAATAAATATACCAGACTATTTAGGTGATTACTAATTTGGTTTCAAACAGAAGCATTCTATAACTTTATGTACAATTTATTTAAAGAAATCTGTTAACTACTACACCTAGAGGTAGTCATAGATTTACATCTTTATATATTTTATTAAAGTATTTGATATCGTTGATTACTGGCTTCTTTTCTGTAACCTATTAGATCAAGAAATATAAAAAAATATTGCGAGTCTGCTTGCATTTTGGTACAGTAACTAGGAAATGTGTATTAGTTGGCAGAAAGTTAAATCTCCTACTTTTTAGAATAGGAAATGGTGTAAATGGTATTTTATCACCATTACTATTTAGGCTTTACATTAGTAATTTAGTATTTAAAATTTTAAATATGCGTATCGGGTGCAATATAGGAGAAGTTTTTCTCCATCTTGGTTTTCTCAGCAGAAACTATTGCAGAGAGAACCAAGATGACATTATTGCTTCATCTTGGTTCTCAATGCAAAAATTATTGAATGCAATTAATGACGAGGTCTTATTAATTAATATCTATACAAAAAGAAGACAGTTTGTATGGTATTTAACCCAAAACAAAAATCAAATTTTGTCGTTGTCATTCCCAAAATTGAGTGTAGCAAGTTGCAAACTGGAACTTGCTGACAGCTTTAAATACCTTGCTCATATAGTAAATTATGATCTATCAGATGATATGGATATAAAAAAAAGAGATGAAAAATCTATATAACTGAACAATTATGTTAAAAGGACGCTTTTATAGGTGTACAAGCCCATTTAAAGTAAAATTATTTTAATTACATTGTCTATGTGCTTATATAATGCATCTCTGTGGAACAGTTTTAGCACAAGAACATAAACGCACCTACGATATTGCTATAATAAATGTGCGAAATTTGTTTTTAGATACAAAAAATGTTTCAGCCTCACTCCGATGTTTTTAGAGTTAAGACTCCCATCTGTTGATACTATTTTGTCTAAAGATCAATTTAACGAAAAAGCTCGTCGAGTGAGCCAAAAGAAGTTTCACTGTTATTCCGGTTAACAGAATATTAAGACTGTACGAATGATGGCTTGTTGTATATAGCTGTATATGTACTTTTTATTTACTCTTTATTTAATTTTACATTAATAAAAATACATTAAATTCATTAATCAAAATTCAAAAACAGTATATATATATATATATATATATATATATATATATATATATATATATATATATATATATATATATATATATATATATATATATACATATATATATATATATATACATATATATATATATATATATATATATTTAAATTTTGTTTAAATGAAAAACAACATTATTAATAGTACTTAAAGTTTCGTGCCATACACAGCATTCAAACACACTATTCAAATTTAGATAGGCAAATTGATTAAAATCTTTTAATGCTGTGAAATACAGAAATGATACCGAGCTTTCTAAGGAGGTTTGGAGTTTAAAAAAATAAATAAATAAAACACATTATAGAGTAGAAACTTATAAAACGCTGTAAACCTATTTAAACATCCAAAATTTGTAACCTTTGCCTTCATGAGAAATTGATTATTTATAAATTTATAATTTTATAAAACTAATATTTTAATTTTACGCTCGAGAGTTTTTTTGTATTATTTGTTTTTTTGTATATAATTTAATAGATAAACAACCAATCAATCTATATATATATATATATATATATATATATATATATATATATATATATATATATATATATATATATATATATATATATATATATATGTATGTATATAAAATGTTTTACAACTTCCAATGATACTTTAATTTAATTTGAAGGCATATTAAAAATCATTTCAGGTCTTTTTGAAAATATTTATAAAATATTTTTAAATTAAACAATATTATTATAAAAAATTATCAATAAAATTAAGATGTTTGAAAAAAAAGAAATATTTCCTTTAAAAAAAAATATACTTAGTTTATTTACTAATATACTAAGTCTATTGCAACTTCAAAAATAAACTATTTGATTATAAATCTACGAGCTGTTTTTTTATTTTATCAAAAAATATTGATTTACTGAAAAGTTAGAGCGTTTCAAAGAAAATCTCAAATTTTACTGTTCACCCGTTATGATCAGAAATGTGCATTTCACATATGCGAAGAACGAATTTACGTAAAACTACGTTATATAGGTTAAGCTAAAATCTTTTTTATTTGGTAATATTTAAACAACTCTTAAGAGATTTCTAAGCAAAAACATGAAAAAATTAAAGGCTTCCATTTAGATTTTAGATTCTTTGGATTTTTAGTCAAAAATGGCAAGTTTTAAATATCAAGATGCTGCAATTATGGATAAATTCGAAAAATTTAGCTCTATTAACTTTTGTCAGCTCATTTATAAATATTTATTGACTGAAGCCTATCCTAGCATATATATGTATATATATATATATATATATATATATATATATATATATATATATATATATATATATATATATATATATATATATATATATATATATATATGAATATATATATATATATATACATACATATATATATATATATATATATACATATATACATGTATACATATATACATACATATATATATGTATTATATATATATATATATACATATATACATATATATATATATATATATATATATATATATATATATATAAATATATATATATATACATATGTATATGTATATATATATATATTCATATATGTATATATATATATTTATATATGTATATATATATATATATATATATATATATATATATATATATATATATATATATATATATATATATATATATATATATATATATATATATATATGTATGTATTGGTTAAAACTTTTGAATGTTAAAAGATTGTTGTATGAAATTTAAAATCTATCGATGAATATGACTTCAGCTAAGAATAGTAAAAAAATATTTTGTCAACTTGTTGCTCTCACGTTTGGGAAGTTGTGGGAAGTTTTTTGCAAAGCATCCTTTTTTGACATAAGTATAAATATATAAGTGTTTGGAGTTTGTTCCATGTCTTGAAGTTAATTATCTCAAGTAACAAAAAAAGCTGGCTCCGCCCCTGTATATATACATATATATATATATATATATATATATATATATATATATATATATATATATATATATATACATATATATATATATATATATATATATATATATATATATATATATATATATATATATATATATATATATAGATATATATATATAGATATATATATATATATATATATATATATGTATATATATATATATATATATGTATATATATATATATATATATATATATATATATATATATATATATATATATATATATATATATATATATATGTGAAGGGCATATTGTGAAACAATGACAAGCCACAAAAACAAATATTTGAGAAAAATGACTTTTAAGTTTTATTTAAATATATAAAATCAGTGCTTACAGTAAGATGATTTTATAATTATAGCTCCAATTTTAAGAGTTATGCCTTAATATCTTTTTGGCTATTGCGTATACTATTTATGGTTATAAAAATGATAATAACTCATTTTTGAAAAAAGTGTGGCTTGTCATTGTTTCACAATAAGCCCTTCATATATATACATATTTATTATTATTATTACTATTAATAATGTTATTATTATTATTATTATCAAAACTATTATAAAAATGATTTACTGAAAATAAATTGCTCGTTGTTGTTAACTCACTTAAAGAAGTTCACAAATGAGAAGGTAAAGCATAAGACTTAGCACTTCATACAATAGTTGTCATGTTGCCCCTTCCGTTGCATCATCAGCAGTATTTCTAATTTTATAAATGTTTTATCCTCATTTCTGGATATTATTATGATGTTAAAGGCGATTTTTTTGCCCAATCTTTTTTAGTTTTTTAAGCCTTTTTTAATGGCAAATACTCCTAATATACACAAAAATATAAGGTAAAATTTAATTCAATAGCTATAAATAATCAAATTAATAAAAAAAAAAGATTGATATTGGTTACAACCTATTCAAAGCGGTATTCTTCTTAAATAATATAAATGTTTTAATATTTATTAACATCACGAATTTTCCGTCGATGAATAGACATCAAAGCAAAAGAATTAAATTTTGACTCTATCATGCAACTTTGTTTATAAGTTTTGATATCAATAGATTTCAAAATGTGTCCGACAAATCTGATATATAAAAATGCAAAAACTCTAAAAAAATCTAACTTTTACAAGCTTTATTTTTTAACGTTTCAGGAAATTCGCTAAATCTATCTTCTAATTCATTAAATAAACGATCTACAAGAAAAGATGTAAAATAATGTTCAAATCTAAAATACTAAGAGTTTTAGCTAGATCAAGACCATTTGAGAACAAGTTTGTATGATAGACATCAGCACTTTTTTAAATCTTTAGTTTGTGTTATTAAACACTCGATTTCGTTGCACTGTTGTGATATATTAAAAGTCTTAGTTAAGAATAACGTCATAGAAATGATTTGTTATTTGTTTTATTAAAAGTAAACATACAATAAAAGGAAAATTTGTCATAAAGTTAAAAACATTAGGCATGTTACAGCAAGAGTATTGATCAACACTATAATTAAACACTAACAATTGTATATTAAAAAAAATTTATACAAATTATAGTAATATTAATAATAAGTATGCTTACAATAATTACAATGAAAAAATAATAATAATAACTAATATTATAATGGTAGTTATGAGCATTAAATTATTTATAATAATAAGTTGTTGATTTATTTAGGATGGTCTCACTCATACAGAAATCTTATTAAAGAAGTGACACCAAATTTTAAACATAATGTAAGTAATAATAAACAAAGGCATGAAATGAAACATATGGATTGTAAACACATAGATTAAAGCACATAGAAAATACATTAAAACAAATATATAGAAACCATCATTTGCAGTTTTAAGAAAAAGAAAAAAAAGAAAAAAATAAACAAAAAGTACTGATGATAATGACGAAAATAAAATAAAAATAGTATTTTAATCGTAAGGATAATATGTCTAAAAGTTAGAATAAAAAGTTTTTCAGAATTTTTTAAAATTGATATTGCTTAAGATGAAGTAAATGTATTTTAGAATATAGTTTTTTGGACTCATTCAAAATGCATGCAATGTTCCGGGTCCATTCACAGACGCACTGAAAAACAATAGACAAGTATTAAATGTCTACTTTATGAACAGAAAAGCTAAGGCATCAGGCAGAGCTGAAAAAGTTTATATCCTCCTCCTACTCCTCCACTCCCTGTCCCTCCACTTCTCTACTGGCCAGAGGAGTTGCATTAAAAAATAGGCATCACACATAAAAATTTATGTATTCGCTCTTTGTACTGAGCAAATCATGGTAGTTTAAGTCTATAGTGAATCCATCTAGTATGCATGCCAGATCATTCGCATTACTACTGGAGGAATTGCAGTAGTGGCAAAAAGCTCCAGAATCACCCACAAATATATTTGCCATTTTTCCATCAACCATACCTATCTATTTTTTATGAATATTTGTAAACAATTTTCTGAATGAACAGACTGAGCTGTATTTTTAGCCGGGTTAGTAAGGTTTGGTTTAAAATTATTTTTAAACCAAATCTTACTAACTTTATTATTGGCTTCGACTAGATTACTTGGTTGCTTGCATCTTTAATTTCAATAAAGAAAGACAATAAAGAAAACCAATCAAATCAAGATCAAATACAATTTATTTCCTATTAAGTAAGCTTCTTGTGGATCAGAAAACTGATGGCAATAATTATGGTTTCCAGACCCAACAAACTCAAAATAAACCTCAACATATACAAAATGATGACTATCAGCATTAAACTTAGATATTTTAAGCAGAGACTCAAAAGTATCTTTTATAATATTGTTCACAGGGGATTAAGTTTGCTTTTCATCACTGTTCAATTCATTATGAAGCGTAGTGCGTTTAAAGGCATCGACATGTTATTATTACATGTTGGTAACTTGAGTTTTAAAAGAAGCTCAAGTCTTAGCTACTTAGAAAAAAAATTTAATGAACATTTTTACAAACCTTTTTTAAATTATAAATATCAACTAATATATGTATGACGTATATAAATCCCAAAGAGCGCACTACCTAAAAAAGAAGTATTTTGAACGTTCAAAAGACGTCCAGAACTTTCAAAAGACGCTCTAAAGACGTTTAGAAAGTTCAAAAGACGTTTAAAAAACATCTTTTTTACATCCTATGCCCATTGGGATGCCGCCTTCAAATATTTTGAGTTTCTATATAATTTGTATTTAAAAATTTAACCTGAATTTATTTATAGAAATATTTAAGATATATATTTAAAGATTTCCTTCATGTAATGATAATGCTGGGGCATTTACTCCTTTCTCTTTCCCTAATCAATCTCGTTTAAACATCTCGTTTGACCTTCTTTTGAGAGTTTTGACTTCACTAAGCCTAGTTATTCATGTTAGAACAAAAAACCTACCTTAATTTTATTCTAATTATATCTACCTTAATAAAGATTTTACCTTAGTTTTATTGGTTTCAGTCACCTTTTAGTAAATAACGCTCACTCTTCTTGTGTATCACCAGCCACTCCTGCAGCTGCATTTGTATTATAAGCCAATAGAATTCCAAATTTCTAGTTTAGCAAAAAGTTTTTGCTTTGATTTCACATATTTTAGTAAATCTAACTCAATATTCCTGAGATTGTTTATAATTTTCCTTTTCTTCATCGAAAGAAATACTATGTATTTCTTAAACTTTTTAGAACCAGCTTACTTTTGTCTAAAACCCCTAACCTTGAATTTACGTCTAAATTTTGAAAAAATTACTTTTTTACGGACTTAATTAATTATTAATTAAGTCCGTAAAAAAAAAATGTCCGTAATTTGTTTTTTCTAGAAGATACATTTATATGTTCTTTTTAGAATATGAAATAACTTTTTTTCCTTCACGTTTATATGTACTGAAAAACGCACCTGCGTTTTTTGCAAATCACTTTTGAGGTTGCGTCAACCTCAAAAGTGTTTTCGAGATTACATGATTAAATCATGCAACCTCAAAATTAAGATTAAATCTTTAATCATGGTTTGAGGTTGTGTCATTGTGTAAACTTTTTTAAATTAATGACAAGTATAAATATATTTGTACTCGTGTACTTGTCAGAAAAATTTTGCTACCCGCAGTAACGTTTTTCTGTACATTTAAATGTAAAGTAAAGCATTACTATGTGTTACTGTATACATTGGAGTACAAATGCATTTGTACTCATAATTAATGAAAAAAGATTTGCATAATGATGCGAACTCAAATCAGTGGCGGATCCATAACTTATTGATGTTTTAGGTACGATACTTCTAAGCGTTGTGAAAACTCCAAATGTGTTCTTAGAGATGTTTATAAAAAAAGGTCTTCATGATCATAACTTTCGAACACTAAAAAATAATATTGAAAATAAGTGAAATTTTAAAATTGTCGATGAACTTAAATTTAGTATAAAAAAAATCAAAATACTTTTTGGGCTCATAGCCCTCACATAAAAGAAAAGGGGGTATTCCAAGCAGCCAAACACGTTAAACTAACATTGGGGAAGCGTTCGTCCAAAGATTCTAATGTTTCCCTGACGTTGGGGCGACGTAATATGGTGCTCTGGATTTTTTTTTGTGTATTTTTGTTCCCAGGCTCCAATCACCGCTAAATTACTTTTATTAAAGCATCGTTATTTAACATAAGCAAAAAACATGCTTAAAATTTTGAGTTTTGACAGTATCTGGAAGTATTATATCGGAAACATCAATAAGTCGCTTGATCCGCCTTAACCTTGAATGTCAAACTTGTACCGACAAATTAAATTCAAATTTAAATTACTAAATTTCCAGGCATTGTTGGGGAATAGATTTTAACCCATCTAATTAAAAAAATTATACTTTGTGAAACTATTAAGGCTTTTACGGGATATTCTTTGCGATCGTTTTGTTTCTATCACATAATTTAGAACTACTTTTAGTTTAAAGCAAAATAAACTAAGAAAAAAGATTTTTTATAAATTTCACAGCAAAATATTTTCTGTAAAGTACACTGAAAATATTTAAAGGTTTTGCGCAAATACCAAATTTAAAAAATAACTAAGCGCGGTCAAAAACTAACATTAACGGCGAGTAAAAGTTTACTCGCCGTAATTTAAGGTAAAAGTTAACCTTAATTGCGGGTAAAAATTAAAATTACCGCACGTTAAAAGTCTTTTTCTGACTTGAAAATCTAAATTTTGAAACAAAGCGTTAAATTAAAAATGTAGTTTCGTAGAGTAAATGATGCAGAAGAAAATCTTTTTTTATTTAGTTTCATTTATATGTTAAACTTTGCGTTGCTAGTTTATGGATGATCCCCTATATAAATCATACTTTTTATACTGCGTAACTAATTTTTTATTTTACTCTAATAATCAATAACGGAGTAAAGTACGAAACTTATTAGTTATATTTATCTAATTAATGCCTCTAACTAAATTAGTTATATTGAACGAAACAGCCGAACATAATCGGATCCTTTTTTTTTCCTCATTTTTTTCTAGTTTTTTGATTTTATAAAACGGGTTTAAAAAATAAAAAAAAGTTGTATATTATTGCTGGCCATGCGTTAAAAACTGTTTTGTAACATTGGTCAAAATTAGTTTTCACATTCAGTAATGCCATTTGCATGAACATACAAATGGGATTTCTGAATGTTTTAAATCTTTTAATTCGAAAGTGTTTTTGTCAATTTTTATTTTTTATTTTTTTGTCTTAGTTGTTACGCAAATAATACAATTACTAATAAGTATATAATATAAAATATTAATGTTAGCAAGTTTTTTGAATTGCATTATTTATTTATTTTTTATTGCAATCAGTATTTTTAGCAAAAAAACAACTATTTTTAGCAAAATGGAATTGGGAAAAACTAAAACCTCTGCAGAGATTAAAACACGCCTATCTTAAATTACTATTATTTATCTCACTCATACGTCATAAACAAAATTACTTGGTTATCGAGATACAAAGCAGTGGCTTCAAAGCGTGGTTTGAGTGTATTGTAATTTCATCAAATCCTTTTAAGCATATTTATAGATGACGTAGTAAGTTTTAATATCACAAAATCAATATTTTTAAAAAATAAAAACAAATCAATTATAAACTAATTAATATTCCATTTATTTTATTAGTAATAAGTCAATATTAAAAGTAATAACAATTGTAAAAAAATGTATACTTTTCTATTAAAGACAAATAATGATGTATTTCAAAAAATGAAAATGGTTTAACCTATATCAGAAAATTTGATCCAACCCTATTTTAATAACATTTTTTTCAAAAACTTGATCAAAATTTCTGCTAGAAGAGAATTAGAAAAAAAGGTAGATTTTTATGTTCTCAAATGTGACTATTTTTTCGAAACACATCCTTATTAAACAATACTAACTAATAGCTCTTTTTCTTTATTTATTTGCATATTTGTACCATGCTCTTGCTCTCTCTCTATCTCTCTCCTACACACACACACACACACACACACACACACACACACACACACACACACACGCACACACACTCGTGCTCATATGTAAATGTCCTTGTATGCAAATAAACTTAATTAGAATTTTCTTTAAAAAGTTTTCTAAGTATATCAGAAACCAAAAAAAACAATAACCTAGTAGAAAAAAATAAAAACTATAACTTCAGAAAAATTAAAATGAAGTGAGAATGACTGCATTACCAAGCTGCAATAACAAGCATTAATTTCGAACATATTAAGTTAAAATAACCATAAAATTAAGCATAAATTAAGAAAATCTTACCAGCAACTAAAATAAACATTAATATCGAAGCAACATATTTAAGTTTTTTGATATCTACCATACTTTTGTTAGCTAAACATTTTCAAATATAAATAAACAAATAATAATAAAAAATTAAATTAGAAATAAACAAACAATATAAACACATAACAATAACCCAGAATTAAAAAATTTGCATTAATCATTATGCTGGAAATCATTAACTGAAACTTTTTAGTCGCAGTAGCCTTAAGGTTCTTTATAATATTGAAAAAAGATAACTTAATATATTTCACTTGTTTGTTTTTAAACTATGCATTGAAATGCTACCCATAAAAAATTTAATCAAAATTAGACGCTACTTTTAAACTAAATCCTTTTCGCTTTTGTAGTTTGATCCACATAATAAATATGACAAATGAACAAGTTTGCTTATATAACATTTAAAATGCGTGATTTTGCAACTTTACAGCCGGCAAACAAATTTGAATGCTTAAAAACGCAGATCAAAACGTAGAAAATGTTTCAAAACACTTAAGCTGTACAACATAAATAAAAACACCATCTTACACCATCAATAAAAGTATAATTAATGCAAAATATTTATTAATGTTGTGGCAAAAAATAAAATTGTAGTACGTGGGTAAATAATTTCTATAAAACTTTCAAAAAATATATATATAGCACAATTATAGTAATTTTAAATTATTTATTAAAGTTATAAAGAATCAAAAGTCCTTAAATACTATCCTATAGGGCTTTTATAATCAAATCTACTTTCACATATTGAGCCATACACCTTCTACAAAAAAAAAAATAAAAGAAAACCGACTAAACTTGTTTCATAGTAGAAAAAACGCAACGGCCACGAAATAGAAGTAAAAAGCCATTAAGCTTCTTTTTTTTTTAGATTTCCGAATGGATTTAAACTAATTTTTTACAATAACAAAAAGAAAAACCATTAAAAAGTTGAACCTAAAACCTAAACGGATTTGTAGCCTAAAAATACAATCTATTTTAGATAGTGCAGATTGAGGAATTGTTTTGTTGTCTTGTAAATCAGATTATGTGTTTTTTATCTTCCATTCTGTAAAATACCTTTTTGAAGTGCAAAGTAAAAATTAAAACCATCGACATAAGGTTGATTGGCAAAAAAGATAACTTCATATTCAATAAGTTTTAATTAAACGAACAACAAATACAAATGTTGCTCGTTGATACAACTGAGGTTATGAAAGCAACCAGTTGGGCATCTTTAAAACGCCATTTAAAACTAGCGGGAAGTGCTATATTATGAAACTTTTGTTTAACTTTGTTAGAAACATACAATATGTATAACATTCCATTATAAACAAAAAATTATAAAAAACATTTAGTTCAATTATACTTAAATGATTATGGGTTTTTTTAAAAAGAAAATATGTATATATTATATGTACACACACATATATATGTATACATACATTATATATATATATATATATATATATATATATATATATATATATATATATATATATATATATATATATATATATATATATATATATATATATATATATATATATATATATATATATATATATATATATATATATATATATATATATATATGTATATATATATATTTATTTATATATATATATTATAGAATTAAAGTTTAAGTAAAGTTTAGATTAAAAAATAAAAAAAATGAAAATTACATAAATGCTGTTATATGATAAATGAAATAAAATTGAATATTCTTTTAATACCTATGCTTAACTATTTTATAACAACAGGCGCAGAGCCCGGCAATGATTCAAATGCGGTCAAGATATGGTCTTGGTACGCGCTGGTGTCGTAACAGGCTGTTACTTGCTAGGGTGAAGTTGTTCGATGCGCACAGTAGATTTGTTTAGGCTAAATAGATTTATCAATCAAAAATCTTAATAATTTTTTTTCCAGATATTAAATTATATTTTTAATAAAGAAAATTTGCTTCATTAGCATTTATTTAAAGCGTGCATCATGAGCACTCTGCTTATTGACTATCAATTATCAATCGGATAAATGGTATGTAAATTAATATGTATAGGTATGTATAATAATGGAGTAAATTATTGATATCAAAACATTAACTTTAAATCAATGCAGATTTCAATACAGTAGGTTTTTTTTACTAATACTAAATGGTGTCGCTAAAAGTGCATTTTTTAATAAATTTACTTTCGTCTTACTGTTAGACTACTTATTCCATATCTTTCAGACTTTAAATATTCGTTTTTCTAAAACACCAACTCTCAGTTTGTAATTTCTGACAAAAAAGCTCTTTTCAAGGTTGAAGCTTTTCCTACAGATTTAGTTGTATTCTCTCTCTAAAGTATTTATCAAAAGAATAATCATTATCTATACCATTTAAACGTCCATAAAATCGTAAACTCGCTTTTCAAGTAAAACAGTGTAGTTGATTTTTTTTCTTAAAGATATTCAAAATAATATAGATTTTTGTTAATAATTTGGATTTTAGCTGTTTTTTCTGTTATTATTATTGTTATTATTATTATTGTTTTCATTATTTTAATAATTTGTTATTATTTGTGCTGATAATTGAAATTTGTTTTACGCTCATCATGATATAAAAATCTTGTTTAATTCAGTTAAAATGCAACTCTTAAAACTTACAGAATGGTTTAATGCAAATAAATTATCAATTACTTTAACTAAAAAAAAAGTATACTTTTTTCCATCGCTTTCATGAACGCGATAAAATCCCTTTAAAACTTCCAATACTTTGTATTGACAGTCAAGCTATAAAATGACAACACTCATTAAAATTTCTAGGTGTACAACTTGACAAAAACGTAACTTGGACAGATCAACTACATTATCTTGAAAGTAAAATCTCAAAAAATATTGGCCTACGTTATAAAGCGAGGTCTTTATTAAATCAAACTTATTTAAAATTGCTATATCTCTCCTTTATTCATTGTTATCTGAATTACTTAAACATTGCTTTTCTGTTGCACAAATCAAAAAAAAAAATTAAAAAACTCTTTAATAAACAAAATAAGTGCAGTTAGAATATTTTCTAATGTAGGCCGTTTTACACACTCCAAAGAACTATTTATAATACTGAGTATAGTCAAAACAATTATCATCTTTTAAATTTTATGTTCAAAGTAATACAAAAATAACACCTTACATTTTTAGTTCGTTATTCATAACAAATAAGCACTGATACTAAACCAGAATTAAATAACACTTATATTCAGTCCATAAGTTATTAATATTAGTATTTTAATCTATTTGAGAATTTTAAATATCTATTAGAGGACCAAAAGTATGGAATAAAGTTCTAATAAACTTAAAACTCTTGAAAATCCCCATTGAGCACAGGACGTAAAAAGGACGTCTTTTAAACGTATTTCAAACGTTTAAAAGACGTCTATTTTAGGTCCCATGCCCACTGGGTCTCAACGAATTCAAAGCGAAATTGAAGCAAAGCTTCTGGTTAGTGACGGAGTGCGTAATTTCTTCTGAAGATCTTTGGGTAGTGCAATAAACTTTTTCAATTTATTTTAAAGTTTATCTTTATCAACTTAGTATCTCTTTGATTGAATCATGCTTATATATATATATATATATATATATATATATATATATATATATATATATATATATATATATATATATATATATATATATATATATATATATATATATATATATATATATATATATATATATATATATATATATATATATATATATATATATATATATATATATATATGTATATATATGTATATATATATATATATTATATATATATATATATATATATATATATATATATATATATAATATATATATATATATGTATATATATATATATATATATATTTATATATATATATATATATATATATATATATATATATATATATATATATATATATATACATATATATATATTGCTAATTATATATTGTACAAATTTTATCGTTTATAATTAATCGCTTGGGGATTGTCCATAAATTACGCAACGCAAAATACATTTAAAAACAGAAGTAGGAGATATTAAGCTCTTTTACGCGGCAATTTTCATTTAACTTAATGGGTTATTTTGATTTTTTATTTAAATTAAGACTCTGCAAGGGAAAACTTTTTAAATACAATTGACAAAGAACTCGAGTTCTTTGTCAATTGTATTTAAAGTATATTAATATTTTTAAGAGCTAGAAGACGATGCTCTGTTCAAAGGTCAATCTCTTGATAAAGTTGATGTTTATCTCCAAAACCCTGGTCAACTCTATGTTGCATGTTCAAAAATAAAATCATTTAATACTTTATTTTAAAGAAATTACATAAAATTTGTTTGCTTTTATTATATTAAAAACTAGGTTGTTTTAATCGTTTATTTTTGAGAGGTATGTCATTGAACAAGTGTTGCAAAAATAAAGTTGTATTTGTAAATGCTTCTAATTTACATATATTTTTTAATTTATATATTTAATTATTTTTATGTGTTATTTATTATGTTTACATGTGTTCAGGTTATATGGGTTTGTGATTGTGTTAATACCTTTTGTATATAAAATGTTATGTGTTTATAGTTTGTAAGTAGTTATTATGTTGTTTGCATGGTTTCAAATTGTTGTGACTTGGCTTAGTTTACAGCAAGAGTGTGGACCTTGCTAGCCAAGTGGTGTACTTTGCTATAATGAGACTTGGCTTTGTTGAGAGGAAGAATGTTGTCCCTGCCAGTAAAGTTGTGTCCTGTCATGATGAAACACATAAACTAAATCTGATCGTAGTTAGTGTAATATTGTTGAAAGAATGTGTTAAAAGAAATGTTAAAAAGATCTATAGTTTTTTAAAACCTAAAGTTTATTTTAATATTTATAATTTCAAGTAAATTTTATTGAAAAGATATATACTTCATTAAATATTTATATACTATTACTTTTTAAGAAAATTTTGTTTAAAAGATGTAAACTCTGCTCTTTTTTGTTAATAATTTATGCAATTTGATGATAAATAAATTTTGTTAAAAAGCGGGCTTCCTTTTTACTATTAGCTCCTCCCCATTTAAACATTTAAGAGTTTCTTTTTCTCTTCATTAAATGCATTTAACTTAAATTTTTTTTTTTTTAATTTTTTTTTTTTTATAAAGGTAGGTATACAAAATGTTATAGCAAAATAACTCTCATTAAACTTTTAGGATTTTTTGTATAGATAATATTTTCTCCATAATATTATTTAATAGTTATATATATATATATATATATATATATATATATATATATATATATATATATATATATATATATATATATATATATATATATATATATATTCATAAACAAATCAAATTTTTTCATTTTTAAAACCATTTTGTTAATAAAAAACAATACATATTTCGGACTAACACTAGCCATCTTTAGTTAAAATTAAATATTTAAAATTTGCTAAATACCTGAAAAGGTGTTAAAAAAACAATACAAAATATAATTATTCTTGTACAAACTAATAATAATATAATTACAAAAATAAAATCAATAAAAAAACATTAAAATCATACTAAAGAAATAGGAAATAACAAAAGAATAGTTCAAAAAATTACACATTATGTTTAAAATGTGTCATTTATCCATCATTAACCTGTTTATTCATACCAGGTTTTAACCATTCTATGTTCTATTAAAGTTGGTGAATTAAAACTATTACGTATACGTGGTAAAAGCGTGTCGCATAGCTCAATCTACAAAAACCTGCACCTACAAACTTGATCTACAAAATAAAACATCTACTAAAAAGTGGAAATAATTTTTAGATGTCCTACTGAGGCAAAAATTGATTTCAACCGATTATTGGCTTTTTTTTAATTCGACGGATTTATGACGTTTTCAATTTCGACCGATTTTTTTCTCAACCTATTTTAGAAACTTTTATTTTCAACCGATTTGCGATTGTTTGATTTTCAACCGATTTTCAGAGATTTTCATTTCAACCTACTAGTTAGTGTTTTTACCGTTTTTTCCTTGCGTTTATAAGGTGTTTTTTTTCAAAAACCATTAACAAGAAATCAAGAGCACACAAGTTTTTGTTTTAAGAATTCCGTCAACAAGAAGCCTATGTCATATCAGCCTGTGGAAGTTACTGACCTCTTTGTATTATTTCTACTATTAACTGCCATTTTTATTTAACCTAAATGCATACAAAAATAAACTTGTGTTTTTTTGTTTTTGTATGCATATATTGGCAATATATATCACTCACCATATATATATATATATATATATATATATATATATATATATATATATATATATATATATATATATATATATATATATATCAACGGCTGATTAGACTGAGTTCTAATTAAAATAAAACACATACCGGAAAAAACGTAGTTATAAAATCGATCGAAAAAAAAGTAGGTCGAAAATTCAGTAGGTTGAAAATTCAGTAGGTTGAAAACCCAGTAGGTTGTAATTTCAGTAGGTTGAAAATGAAACCAAAATTGTCATATTCAATGATTTTAGAAATTTCAAAATTAGGTCCAGTCATAGGCCACCGGTAAAAGTCACGTAGATAAACGTGATGAAAGTCACGCATTCATTTATGATTATTATTTTTAATGACTATTGTAATTTTATAATCGTCATGGGAATTATAACTTTGATTTTATATACGATTTTATGTAATAAAAAAGAAGTTTAAAAAACGCTCAGATTGTTGATTTTTAATATATATATATATATATATATATATATATATATATATATATATATATATATATATATATATATATATATATATATATTAAAAATTCGGCTATTATGCCACCAGTATTTGATGGCAACCATCAACAGTTTATCCGTCAACTGCGAACATATATTGCAGTAATGGACATTGACGAAGCGAAAAGAAAAACGATAACATTAACATGTTCGCCACCACAGATTTATTCTGCATTAGAAGATCTATGCTTGCCGACATACCCAGAAGACGATTCAGTGACTTACGAAGAGATCGAGGAAAATATTATGAAGCTTTTTAAACCAAAGTCATCGTTAATACTACGCTTTGAATTTGTAACAATTAAAAAAGTAAGTAACGAGAGTGTGACGGAATTTTCACGACGGATTGCAAGAGCTGCTGAAGGATGCAAATTTACGGATAGAAATGACAGGATGCGCAACCAATTTATCACTGGTTTTAACAATGGAGCTACAATCAAACGGCTATTACTGGAACCTGAAGAACTTACATTTGCAAAGGCTGTTGAGGTTGCTGTTACATTGGAACGAGTGACTCAAGAAGCCCGACAATTGGATGGTTTCGATAATGTGATGGTTGCAGCAACATCGCTACTTCCCCAAACATCTGGTTTTGCAGCAACAAATAAAATAACATGTTTTAATTGTGGGAAATTTGGACATTAAGCATGAGACTGCGATGCAAAATGCAAGAACTTTTCACACAATCATAGAGCCAAAGACTACATCAAACGATTGCAAGGTTTAAAAGGAAAAGGGAGAATTTGGAAATAATGGCATCCAGTATTCTCCCTGAAACAGCGTTGCCATCATTAAAAGTTAAAATAAACGGAATATTTCAAACAGCATTAATTGGTTCTGGATGCTCAGTTACGGTGGTTCATGCTGAATCTACACGTGGACTCGTTTCAAAAAGTGAAAAATTCATCACAACTCTGGGAGGAACTGTGCAAGTACTAGGTGAAATGGTAATCAAATTAGAAATTGATGGAATGTATTGGATGGTTAATTCGTTAATTGTAAAGGACAAACCATTCGGGTTTGATTTTGTTTTTGGAATGGATGCTATTGAAAAATTCGGAGGAGCCGTAATCTATGGTAATAAAAACCGTACCGTCCGAATGTTAGCATGTGACACGGCAAAATGTGGTGCAAATTATATAAGCAAAGAAAACGAAATAAACAAAAAGAACGAAATAAACGAAGAGAACGAAGTAAACGAAGAGAACGAAATAAACAAAGAGAAAGAAATAAACACGGCAAAATGTGGTGCAAATTATATAAGAAGTAAAGAGAACAAAATAAACGAAAAGAACGAAATAAACAAAGATAACGAAATAAACGAAAAGAACGAAATAAACGAAGAGAACGAAATAAACGAAGAGAACGAAATAAACGAAGAGAATGAAATAAACGAAGAGAACGAAGTAAAGGAAGAGAACGAAATAAACGAAGATAACGAAATAAACAAAAAGAACGAAATAAACAAAAAGAACGAAATAAACGAAGATAACGAAATAAACGAAGTGAAAGAAATAAAACATCAGGAAAAAAGTAGACATGGAACTGGAATAAAGAGCCCGCAATCAATAATACAATCCGCGAATACAAGATGAGCGAAGAGCATGAACGTAGTTACCGAAAAAAAATAAATGAATGGATCAACTCTGGCATTCTTGTGCCGTATAGCGAGCAAGCATTGGGACCACCTAAAGTATTGATACCACTCATGTGTGTTGTACAAGAAAATAAAGGTAGAAAGATACGCCCCGTGGGAGACTTTTGAGCTCTAAACGAATTTATAAATTGTCACACAGCAAATGCCGACGTCTGTCAAGAGAAACTGCGTCGTTGGAGGAAAATTGAAAGTGCAAAAACTCTTGATCTTAAGAAAGCCTACCTTCAAATTCATATTGACAAAAAACTGTGGCCATATCAAACTGTGATAATAAATGGGGAACGGTATTGTTTCACCAGAATGTGTTTTGGCATCAACGTGGCTCCAACAATAATGACTACAATTCTTCGTCACGTACTCAATATGAATTCTACTGTGAAGAAAGCATGTGATAACTACATTGATGATATATTTGTCGATGAAAGTGTAGAAACAGCTGAAAATGTTGCGAAGCATCTTGAGAAATTTGGGTCGCAGTGTAAACCTCCCGAAAACCTAGAAAAAGGACGTGTTTTAGGTTTGAGAGTCGAACGAAATAAAAATGGGGAACTGATATAGAAGCGGGACAATGTAGTACAATTCGAATCTTCAAATACAGTCACAGCTATTTAGCAATTTAGGTAAACTTATTGGACATTACCCGGTGGCAGGAAGTTTGCGTTTACAAGCTTCATACATCAAACGATTAGCTGGAAATATTCCATGGAATGACTATGTTTCTGAAGATTGAAAAGAAAAAATGAATGAGTTGCTTCACCGTTTGGAAAAAGAGGACTCGGTTGGTGGGAAATGGCTGGTAATAGTGAATGGAAAAGCTAAGCTTTACTGTGATGCATCATCCATAGGATCGGGTGTCTTTCTTCTAATTAGAGGAGTAGTTATTGAAGATGCAGCATGGCTACGACCAACGAGTGATACGCACCATATTAATATAAGTAAACTAGATTCGATTCTTAAAGGGTTAAATTTAGTCAGTAAATGGGAAATAAAGGAACTCACAGTATACAGCAATAGCAAGAGCACCGTGAGATGGTTAAACGCAGTTTTAAAAGAAGAATATCGCGTAAAGACTCGGGGAATTTCTCAATTGTTAGTACAACGACGGCTGAATACGATAAAGGAAATAGCAAAAGATATTAAGATTATTGTACAATGGATTCCATCTGAACTAAATCTGGCCGATCGACTTTCACGAATCCCTCGAAAATGGTGCAAAACAGTGTGTGCAACCGGATTAATCCAACAGAAATACATATGGAAAGTTCACTCGATTGGTCATTTTGGTGTCGATTGAACATTGCAACTCTGTTTACGAAACAACCAGAATATATCACGTAAGGAGGTTTCAGCAGTAATTGCAAGTTGTAACCAGCGCAACTCCATTGATTCTTGTTCCGTAAAATGGAAGCATGGTCAGTTGAGTGTAAAGCAGAATTGGAATCGGGTTGCCCTCGATGTAACGCATATAGGTGCAGAACTATACTTATCAACGATTGATTGCGGCCCATCACGGTATACAGTGTGACGTAAACTGGTAACCAAAACAGCGGCTGAAATTATTGGAAAGCTGGAAGAAATATTTTCCTTATTTGGACCGCCAGTTTGCCTTCTAATGGACAATGAATTTCGTTCACACACCCTAACAAGGTTTGCTGACGAATGGGACGTTGATTTAGAATATCGAGCAGATCATCGAGCTCAAGGCAATGGTATCGTTGAACAGATACACAGAACAATTAAAAGAACAGTCGCCCAATCACGTTGCTCAATCGCTCTGGCAGTATTACTGTTCAATGAGACGACATCATCAAACTGTAGTAAAAGTCCATCGCAGCAATTTAAGCAAAAACCAACGTCGTTTATTCCAGGTGTCGATACACGTAAGAAAGCCGAAAAATATGAAGTAGACAACATATTCAAGGAAGGTGACAATGTTTGGGTAAAACCAGCTCAAGAGACAAAATGTGATCAGTCTTGGATACCTGGTCGTTTGACGTCGAAACCGCAAATAGGGTATTCCCACAACATATCTCACACTTGCGTCGCTGTATTTCAGTCTCTCATAATAAAAATGACTCATTTAACGATGGTCTTGATATACCAAAAAATGAAGTTGGTAACGGTAAAGGAAAATATAACAAGGATGCCGTTCAAGTTCGAAATGATTCTCAAGAATGCAACGAACAAACGATATCGCGCTCCGGACGAATAATAAGAGTCCCACAACAATTAGACTTATGAGTTGATTCGCCAAGAGGGCATGTTCTATTAAAGTTGGTGAATTAAAAACATTACGTATACGTGGTAAAAGTCACGTATACGTAATGTCATATATATATATATATATATATATATATATATATATATATATATATATATATATATATATATATATATATATATATATATATATATATTATATATATATATATATACGAATACAAAAATGCAACATTCTATGAAGATAATTTCTTTAAGTTTTAGCTTGAATTTGTTAAATGCCAAATCCAAAACAGAAAAACACTTATCACTTATTTGCATGAAACAATATTCTTGAATATGGAGATGTTTATAGATATTTGACTTTTTGTCCCTCTTGTAATGTTCAGATATCCGGGTCTTGAGATGGAAAGTAGTTTCGCCTATATAACAGGAGTTACATGCTGCACATGCAAATTTTGCACCACGAACGATTCGAACTCTAGAGGAATAAGATCTCTAGAAGAAAAGAATTTAGAAAGTTTTAGTGAGATGAATACTAATTTATTATTTGCTGAACGGCAATATCTTTTATCAATTGAATTGAGTCTTTTTTTAGCTGAATCAGATATTCTTCCCAAAAACGGCAGTTTAAAATAAAACAAAGATTCTTTGATTTTTGGTTGTGGTGGAGTTTTTGAATTAATCTTGTTTAAATAGGAGTTATATATTTTTGAAATGAGCCAAGATGGGTACATATTTCTTTGAAATACTTTAAAAAGTTCGTTTAAGTCAGAGTGAAACCCAAGTTTAGTACTATTAATTTTAAACATTCTATCAATAAAACATTTGATTAGACTAACTCTGAACAAAAATGGAGTAAGACTATAAAAATTTGTGTGAAGACTAATTTAAAGACCAGAACATATTTTTTTTTGAAAAACGGTAGTAGTAACTGAAGAATTAGTTTTGTGTAGAGTTACGTCTAAAAAAGATATTTTTGAGTTCACTTCTTGTTTCATAGTAAAAGAAATAGAATTGTGTCTACTATTTATATATCTACGAAAAAGATAAGCGTCATTTTCTGACTGGAAAGCACCAAAAATATCATCAACGTGACTTTGTAGAAAACTTGTTTTACGACATTAAAATTTTTAATCCATTTACTTTCAAAATAACCCATGAACAATATTGCAAGAGCAGGTGCCAGTAGAACCCCTATTGCTACACCATCGATTTGATCATAAGTTTGTCCTTTTAAAACAAAAATGTGTGTGCGAAGTGGCGCATTAGAATAGTTTTTTTATAATTTTAATATTTTTTCATTATGAAGCAAAATTAGTTACTTTAAATTTAAATATAGCTAATAGTAGAGGTAGAATATAATTAGATTATTATACTATGCTCTGTTTTGTTTACTTTATTTGGGTAAAACTTTATTTGGGTAAAAGTTCAATCTAAAAAAATTTTTTTTTTTATTATATTGAACATTATTTTTACACACTCCTTTTATGCTTAACTATGTCTGATAATCTAAGAAGTGAAATTAAACTTATAAATATGTCTGTAAATTAAGAATAAATACTTACTTTTTACTTTAGAAATGAGCAGGCAAGAAAATCCTAATAGTATGTATATAATGTATATGTGTATTTGTGTTGTATGTGCATATTTTAGATATATATAACTATCTTTATTTAGTACATATATAATACATGTACAATATACACACTTATAGGCAGTTCCAGGTTTGTATTTAGACAAAATAAGCAATGCTATCATAGTTTTATTATTGAAAATGAAAAAATAAGTAGTTCTCTTTTTAGGTGACGAAGGTGACTTTTTAGGTGACGAAGGTGACTTTTTAGGTGACGAAGGTGACTTTTTTCGAAGAAAGTAAGCAACAATTTCTTAAATACATTGTATATAAGAAATTGTTACTTACTTTTAATTATACTATATATATTATATATTGTAACAATATTATTATATATATATATAGTATAATTTAAAAAAATATAATTAAAGTATATAGAAATCAGTTGTATATTTTTTTAATCAGATATTTGAATTGTAATAGTGATTTGATTGTGGTTAATAGTTATATACATGGAGCTTTTTAATATTGAAACTTTAATATTGATTTTTCATTTTATATTAATAAGTGCATTTTCATTGTTATATGTATAATTCAAACCTTGAAATAAAAAAAAAATGTTTTTTTTCTCGTCAAATTTTATATTTTTTTCTTTTTGAAATTATAACTTCGTATGAATATATTCTTTACAGAGAAGTATCAATAAAATAAATCAAACCGATAGAGGTAACTTATTAGACATAACTAGGAACCATGACCCATTTTCTGTGTCCTCTTTTGCTTTTTAAATAAATTTTAACAAGAGGGTTAAATAAAATTAATTAAGAAATCTTTTTGTTAAAACCTTAAGTTTCCTAAAACACCGGAAGAAATGTTACGTAACTGTCAACTATGTTGAAAATTATTGATTTAAATAAGTATATTTTTAAAGTATAGTAAATAAATAGTTAACCAAAATCCAAAAATTTTGAATTAATTGATTTTCTGCTGTTTATTAAAGTTTATTGATGTACGAAGACCAAATTAAAAACAAGTTTAGATATAGTCGGGTATGGAACAGATTTACCATGCATCGGTCGTGACAGCTAGTTTTATATGTATCGGCCATGACAGCTAGTTTTATGTGTATATTCATTTATAACTATTTTTCCTACAAATTTGTTATTTCACGTCTTTTTTGTTTTTTACGAACTATTTCATTTTAAATTAAATTTAACAAATATTTATAAATTATTTCTTTATAAAAAGAAAAAAAAAAATAATATTAAGTTTAAGACTATGAAAATATCAAAAGTTTTTATTTAATTTTTATTTAGTTTTTATTTAATTGATCCATTCTTAAATATTGCAAACAAATTCAAAGTTTTCCATGTTTCGATTTGGCAACTCCATGTAGTTAAAAAAGTTGTTTGATAAGAGAAGAAGTGCTGAGTTTTTATGAACAAATGTAATATCAAGTTTTATACATTATAGAAAAAAATTGAGTTTTTAAAATATCTGCAACATACTTTTTTCCGTTACCCAAAATACCCCAGGTGCGTTCAATAACGCAAATTCTGTACTTTTAAGTACCAAGTCTCTGGTTAATCTAAACTTATAGTAGAATGTTATAAGTTTTTGAGAAAGCAAACTTTTTTTTTTTACTGCAAATACAGTCAAACTTATTTAAAACTCATAATTAGTCTAAAAATCATGTCTAAAAACCTCACCTGTTTTAAAAACGATAAAGTTTATACTAACTTTGAGAAACAAAAGATCAATGTGCCAACAAACTATTGACTTATAGTTTTTTGAAAATGGTTAACACACTTATATATTTTCAATAAATTAAAGGATTTCAATAGGTGGTTTTGCCTAAATAAAGATAGATTTAATTCAAAACGACTTTGACTGTAAAAAAAAACAACTATAATAACATAATGAAATCTATAAATGAATCTACAATAAAAAATACTAGTTCATTCTCTACAGCATTTGTTTATCACTTCCATGTCGTCAATGCTAAAAGCAAATATTTTGTCGATGTTGTACCTTTCTTCCATAAGTTTTTGTTGAGGGTATGGTCATTATAAGGTATATCCGATATAACCATGAGGTTGATAAGTACATCATTATCATCATTATCTAGTATTGAGGTTATTTGGCCAACAGAGTGATTAGTTTGATTTTCAAAACACCTCGCTACACTAAAAACTGCCCAACGTTAACATTATTTAGTTACTCAACATTAGCTAAAATCTTGTTAACTAAATTTTCAGTGTCATTTGCAAATACGTTTTCTACTAATTCTTCGGTAAAGTTCTCAATGACTTGTTTAGGTTTTTTAAGCAAACCTTGCTGATATTTTTTGGATATTCTGCTAAATAAAGAGAGAGTTTGCTGTTGAATAATGTATTCAATAAGACTAAATGATTTGACAACTTTTTTATCTTTCATTGTCCTCATTTTAAAGAGAGCTTATTCTGGTGTTATTTTATGTCCTGCTACTTCTCCAGCTTTAAAAGTTTCATATAAGAAATATTTCTGCTTGGTTGTGAATCTTGGATGCTTACTTACAGGTATAGCCCATCCTGTGGCATCAGTATTGCGCTCAAATTTAAATATACCTTCCGTAACTACCGCTTCAGCATTAACTCCTTTGATAGATTTGGAGTTGAACAAACAAATAAGCAAGTTAGCATGATGTAATAAAATTGAATCCATTGATGTAAGTTTGTTATAGGTGCAAAGGGCATTTTCATTCTGATGATTTCGAAGGTCAGGTTCAGTATTAAAAAACATAAAACATGACAACTCACTGCAGTAGACACCAGTGTTAAGATATTTATCTTTTCGTTTCTTTTGATTTATACTTGCTCCAATAATTTCTCCACCATCAAAAAGTTCTACCTCTTTTAAATCAGAAACGAGTTTCAACCCTGAAAACTAAACTGAAAACTGAAACCTTTACCACAATTGAATTATTTCCATACTGTCATTCAATTATCGTTATATGAAATTGAACGTATAGAACTAGTATTTGTTTTCTTGCTATTGTTAACTGATTTTAACATGTTAATTTCAACCACTGATAATTTCGTATCTTAAACCACTGATAATTTTGAATCTTTTAAACCTCCAAATAACAAAATTTCTATCTTAATATCCTGGGCTGGCATACATTTTTCCCACCTTTGATATATGCATTAATGGATCTTTTTGCAACAGCACTTTTGCTATCAGATTGATCTTTACCCTTTTTTTGGCTTATTGTAATTATATCTGAAGAGGTGCACGCCTTTCACCTTGCAAATATAAAACAACGTTTTGGCAGCTAAGTTAGCTGAATAGTTCCCTAAAATAAAAACAGATAATGGTTTATAAAATCTAGTTATGGATAAAAAAACAACTATATCGTCAAACATTACAAGAGCCTAAACTTATAACTCCTCCACCTAATATGCAATTAAATTGCAAGGTTTTTCTTCTTTAGCAATATTTAAAATAAACATATTCTTACCAGCATTATCACTATTTTTGTAAATCTGTTTCACACTTGGAACATCTTGAGTACACTCGTCAATTACATGGTCAGCCACACGTAAAGTATCTCTTGTATTCTGATCACTTTTTTGTACTATTGTGTGGTATACTCTTTCTTTAATTCACCAGCATCATTTATGTAAAAAAAAAGCATTCGATATGTATTGACATTTTTTTGTCTTTCTCTGAACTCAACAGGAAGTATTTTTTGAGATCGTTAAACTAAAGCGGATCTCTTTATTAATAAGGCTCATGGCATACTCTTTGGCTTTATTTTGTTGTACGTATTGAAGAGCATGTCTTTTATATTGTTTGCGTCTGTGGATGCTTTGACAACACATTTTATTAGAGAAATAAAACCATTTATGTCTTTATATTTTGTATTATCAAGACCTACTAGTGAACGCTATTGGCTTGGTTTAATTGATTTAAAAATTTTCCAGAGAGATGAATCTGATAAAACAGATTGTTTACAATAGCTTTGATAAGAGTTTATGGATTGCCACTTTGCCATTGTTAGAACAGCTTTAGGTAGTACCTGCAAAATGAAAATAAATATCTAAAATAAAATAAGATAATATTGAAAATAGTTTAATAATATTTTAAAGTTTCATTCTTGAAAACAAGACATAAGAAGCAGTCGGTCAGTGCATAAAATATGATCGATTTGCAAAAGTCATCAGAAATCATCAAACACATTATATTTAATGTCAAATACCAGATTTTGACATATTAGAAAAATAAGTTGTATGTAAATAATGTATCTGTTGATGTCCATCGGTTAAAGTAATTTTGCATATCTCATAAGGTGTATCTTGAATAAGTCCTGATGTAAATATATAATTTCTTTTGACGAGTTGAAAATTTCCTACAAACTTAAATCTTCATTCAAGACTTCTTGTTTTGTTTAAATGTATGGGATCTTGTTTCCTTTCTTTTCCTTGCTGCTTCCCAACCAAATAAATTGTGTACCTAAAAAAAACTATTTTTTTGAGAATAGAAAAATAAATTATTAGGTGCTTTTAAATTTTATGACATTACTTGTTACATTTAAAAGTTTTCATGAGATATTCTTTTAAATAATTTAGTAGTAGTGCAGTATTGCAGATAAAATAGGTACTTTTTGGCTGAATGTTTGAGTGTTTTGATAAGCTTCATGTAGCAGATCAAATCATCTCGAATAACTGATAATGGTTGCGTTGAGTCTTCCATAATCTCCATAAATAGGCCTTCTTGTTCTAGTGCCACTTTTTCAGAACAGATTTTTTTTAAATTATCAACATTTTCATTGAACTTTTTTATGGTAGTTAATTGCAGAATTTGGTGCCTCAGTGATATATGTTTTTCTAATATGCTATTTATGAGGGTTTATATCTGGAGCGCTTCTCGCTAAGAATTCATTAACATTTTCTGACGAAAATGAGCTTTCTGAAGACACTAAATTAAGTGTGTAAGTAGAATTTTTCTCTATTCGTCCATAATTTAGAAACTGTCTCTGTGAATTTAGCTCACCTGAGCAGATACTGTAAAAGAACCAGGAAAAAATTTATTAATACTTTATACTGATCGCTTGTTGCTTTTTGGAGATTTTTTTGTTAGTTTCTTCAAATATTAAGAATATTTGTAAATTTATAGAAATTATAAACCAAGTAAACGTCCAAAAACGTTCTTACGCCTTCAACAACTTACATGTTGTTAGTAAGCACTATAAGGGTTTTTTCATGAATTGGGTCATGAAAAATTAAGGATTATTATATTATATATGTATAATGTTAAATTATACATAATATTAAAAATGTATTATAAAAATGGTAATAAAAATATTGTAATAATATGTATATTAATAAAAAAATTAGGGTAACTGTTTTTTTTTTTAATACATTAAATAGTTTAATTTAAATCATAAATCTACTTTTTTTGTAGCTAAAATAAATAAGATATTTGAATTCAGGATTCACAAATCATAAAAAGTTCTATTTATTAAATAGCTACCGATTCTAACAGCAGTTTTTTTTTTTCTGTCAAAAGTCGTTTTGAATAAAAGCTATCTTTATTTAGGCAAAACCACCCATTGAAATCTTTTAATTTATTGAAAGTATATAAGTGTATAAACCATTTTCAAAATTCTATGAATCAATAGCTCGTCGGCTCATTGGTCTTCTGCCCCTCAAAGTTAGCAAAAATTTTATCGGTTTTAAAACAGGTGAGGCTTTGTGACATGATTTTCAAACTAATAATACATTGAAACATGGAAAACTTTGAAAAATGAGTAAGTCAACGTTTTATGAAACTTCAAACAGCAATAACTTTTGAACCGCTTGAAATTAAGGTCTCAAATTATCAGATTTTTTGAATGAAATAATTTGATGATATCCCTGAAATTTTCAAATAAATTAAATAACTCAACTATTTTAACCTGCCTCATTCTTATAAAAAGCGACTCAAATGCTTTAATTTGGAAACTTTTTTCAAAAGATATTAATGTGGTATTTGATTTATTAAATTTAGGTTGTTGTTTTACAATCATTAATTTTAATGATGAAATGAATGGTCTTTTAAATGGCAATTAATCAATATCTTTTTGTAAAGCATTACTTGCAACCAGGATATTATTGCTAAAATCCAAAAATAGACAAAGCATCATTTTTATTTATTTTTTATTTAATAAAAAAGTAGGGGAGACCGGGGCTAGTTGGCTCGGTTTTTACTCTATGAGCTCTGTAGCCCTAACAGTACATTTTTTTAAAAATATTAAAGTGTAGTCTTAAAGAGTATAGATTAGGGTATCTTATAAAATTTGTATTCATTTATAAAAAAAAATTCTTGGGGCCTTTCCGGACCCTCAAAAAAAAAAAAAAATTTGCGCCAACTTACCCCACCACGGGGTAAGTTGGCGCAAACTATAAAAATGATTATTAATGCACTATTAAGTGCAAAATTAATAGAAATTTTTTTAAAATTAATTTTTGCAACAATTTTATCCCAAAATTGAATATTACTTTTAGCTGGTACCAAATATTAGTCCGTATAAAAGCCGAACAGTAACCCACCTTTTATCTGTGGAAAAAAAAACTAAACAAAATTTTTTTTAAATTTTTTTGTTAGAATAAATATTTTCAATATTGTTAAAAATAAAAAAAATAAAAGAAAATAATTTTATAAAAATAAATATTTTTTTCCATAGTAAATGCTATGAGCCAACTTACCCCGTGAAAAATTTGTCAACTTACCCCGAAAGCTTTTTTTTTAATAAACAGTCTATAGATACTGAAAAACGGCAGCTTTGAAAAAAAAGTCTGACTGGATATAGTAAACCAATTGTGACTGGAACTTTTACAATAATTTTTTTTTCATACAACTAAATATTTTCTTTGTAAAGTAAAAAGGAAGCGATGTTCTAAAAGTTACGTCTTTGTCCAAAAAACGCATAAATCTCAATATCTCCCATGCGCATGCGCGAATCCTGACAATACTACAGTGAATGATGAAATGGTCAATGAGGAAGTTTCTGAGTAATTTTTGTCACTTTCTGATGAAAGGCTCTAAAGATAAACGCAGTTCGTCAACTTACCCCTGCGGCCAACTAGCCCCGGTCTCCCCTATATTAAATATGTTGTTTTTTTTTTCGGTAAATTTCAAGTTAGTACCGTCGACAGTTTATAATATATTTTAAAAAAAAGTAAAAGGTTTTCTCAACAAAATAGTCTGATTTAGGAACACATAGACAAACATGACATTAGCCAAAAACTCTTCGCAGAATGTGGGGTGTCTAAAAATGTCGGCATGGTCCCTAAAACTGTTAAGAACTTAACGTTATTTTTAGAAACGTCTTTTATTTAAAGATATGAGACTCTGTAGATCTATACAATGATACTAACCCAGTGGGCACAGGACGTAAAAAAGACGTCTTTTAAACGTCTTTTGAACGTTTTGGACGTCTTTTGAACGTTCAAAAGACGTCCTATTTAGGTCCTGTGCCCACTGGGAACTTTTTAACCTTTCTTTACCTTTTGTACTTAAATGGTAAGGAAAGGCAGCTTTAAAAATGGAACATGTTCAATTTGGAAAAGATCTTTTAGTTGGAGATTTGACAGTGTAGTTCAGACAGACAGATTTTAAGCTAAGATTAAAGCAAAGACCATTCAGTTTTTAATTGACAAATCAAGTTTTCAATAAAGTAATTAAGTTTTCAATAAATCTCATCTGCAGAGGGATTTTAATAATTTATGTTACCTTTTTTTTATTTTTAAAAATTTGTGTTACCTAAAGAAATTACAATCGAATAAAAAGTGAATAGAATAGAATCTAGTAAAAGGATCAACTTTTAAGGATTTTTTTAAAATTAATTGAAATAATAATAAAAAAAGTCATTCTAAGAGAGTTTTATTCACTTTCATTCGTATTCATTTTCATTAATTTCTTCATTTCTCTATATTTCACATTTGTTTTATAAGACAAAGAACCTTAACTAATTATGGTTCTTTGTTCCTATAGGAACAAAAATGCCCCAAAATTTTCATATGCGAAAAGACTAAGGCAAAATTAGCTTTCCATATTAAACCAGGAGGGAAACTATATGATGCCAAGCGATAGACAACAGACATTCCAGCGCAACGTTTCTGATGGGTGTTTTTGAAGTAAATATTCCAATCTAAGATCATTTTGTAAAGTCATGCCGAGGAGTTTAAGTAAGGGTTGGGTTTCTAACTTACTGACAACCACAAATATTGGCAAACCCTTGCAACCTTCAAGGAGAAATCAATTAATTGAGTTTTTGCGTCGTTGACATTTCAACACTTATTGACCGACTTAGTTACCAATACTAATACTAGTAGTTACCAATCACATCTTCCTGCGAATTGTTATAATCATTGCGTACGACATGAGGTCATAGTATAGTGTTATCGGCATACAAGTTTACGAAGCTTCTAGTTTGGTCAAGGACCGACATACCGTTAACAACTTTGGTGAAGAGAAATCGCCAAAGTACAGACCTTTTGTAAACTCTACTAGCGACATTGGTCCTGGGGACGGAAGTTAGAAAGACACTGGAAACAATGACCTTTTAAGAACGGTAAAATGCGGATTTAATCCACGTTAAAGCAGCGTCCGGTAATTTAAATTCATTTTTAGCTGCAAGGAGGACAATTAGATGAGAGAATTTATCAAAAGCCTTTTTTAAGTTGATACTAATGCATCAAACATACCCACATGAAGATAAGAGTTATATTTGAATGGAGGTTTTATCTTAATCGGAATTACCTGAGCTTTTTTTTCATGCAGATGGAAACTTCAGTTGAGCAAAGCTTTGATTGTAGATTAGCGTCAGGGGGCAGTCAAATTTTATGTGTGATCTCTTTGGATTGTTCCTAGGATGCCCTCTGGTCCACTAGTTGATGGTTTAATTGTTTTTTTAATGCTAAGTAGGCATCATGTTCATTTGTTGCATAGAGTGTGGTAGGATTGTAATTGTTTTTAGTGATATCAAATTGATCAATAACCTCTGGCTCGAATACCTTTGCAAAGGTATCATTTAATTAAATGGCTTCGTAAATTTTCACAGAAAATTTAGTGAACCTTAATGCCTAATTTTTTTTTAAAGAAATCTTTCTGAAAATTATAAAAAACGATTTGAAAGACAACAACTTGGATCCAGCGAAACTGTACAGGTGTCAGAGAGGCCCAGTGGGCTGAGCTTTTTGCAATGTTATACGGTTTTGTTACACCCACGAGTCAAGAATGGTACTTCTTAACTTGTGAGCTTGACAACCTCAATGAATGGTTGAAAGCCAACAAATTCTCTCTAAATAAAACTAAAAGCAAATATATTCTTTTTTCTAAATCCTCAAAATCTGAAACTTTGCCCCTAAAACTCCCAAATATTTCAATAGAAAAAACTAATTTACAACGGACATTCTGCATTAAATTTTTAGGCGTTTTACTTGACGAACAAATAAGTTGGAAAGACCACATTAATTTAATAGACAAATAAAATTTCAAAGAGTATTGGAATTATGTACAAGACAAGACATATGTTGGATAAAAACTGCCTAAAACTTATCTACTTTTCGTTTATCCATAGCTATATCAGTTATTGTAATATTGCGTGGGCCAGCATTTATGCATCAAAATTAAAGCGTATCTTATATAAACAAAAACAAGCAAGCCGCCTTATATTAAATGCTAATAAATACACCAGTGCCAACCCACTGCTTAAAAAGCTTTGAGTGCTTAATGTTTATCAATTAAATATCTACAGTATTCTTTTATTCATGTTTAGATTTAAATATCGTATGCTGCCAAATGTTTTTGACGACCTTTTTGTTATTATAAATCATAAATATCAAACAAAGCATTCATTGCACAACTACCAAGTACCAAAACCTTATTAAAACAGTCAAATTTCTCAATAGCATACCGAGGGCCACATTTGTGGAACTCATTCCTTCCAATTGAAAGTAAAACTTTAATTTCACTTCAAACTTTCAAAGTTATTTTAAAAAAACAGTTACTTGATTATGACATATCTCAAATTCTATTTTATTTTAATATCTTCTTTTTCAATTCTTATCTTTTCTTTCGTTTGATTAAAAGTAAAACATATATATTTTTTTTGCTTATTTATCTAAATTAGTATTTATTTCTTTTTTTCTTTTATACATATATATTTTTATGAATGTATAAATAATTTTTTTTATGTATAAAAAAATGTAAAATGTTTATTTAAAAATATTTATATTATTTTATTGTTATTGTAAAAATTTATGATAGATTTATGATAGTGTAAACTATACAATGGGGCTAGATGATAAGACTTTTGTCTTCTGCCTGCTCCGGTCATATCTTAACTCAAAATATTTTGTAAATAACTTATTATGAAAATGACGAAATAAAAATTAAAAAAAAAAAAAAAAAAAACTAAGCGAATTCGAAATAAGAGAACCGCCGTGATACTTTCTGAGATTATTAGTGTCCCCACACAATATAAGACTTTCAAACTCATCAAGACTTTGATCGATAAGAGCTTATAACAGTTTTTCGGTGTACAAGATTTAGAATACAAGAGCTTGTAACAATTTTTAGTTAATGCCCCAATTTGAGTGAAAAAGACAATATTAAGCGTGTTTAAGGCTGGAAACTTTACTGCAAGAATATCTGTTTTCAATAAGTTAGGAACTTTTACTTTCAACTGACAAAATTCAATGATAAATAAGAAATAGATTGCCAGCCCACCACCGTGTTTATTTTTATCCTTACTTAGCATATGCTAGTCACTCAATCCAATTTGACTATCCCTGATAACCATCAGAGATGGTTATCAGGGATAGTCACGTCAAGCTAGGTTTCACTGATAATTAATATGTCGAATTTATTATCATTATTTTTTAACCTGAGCTCGTCGACTTTGTTTAGCAATGAGTTGGCGTTGGTAGCTAAAATTGACGGCATTCTGATAGTTGTCAAATGATTTTTTAAGACTTTTTGGAAAATTAATATTTTTAATTTTTTAAACTATCGTTTTGCTTGGATCTAACTTTATAATGTCATAATATATGAACGACGAGAAATTATACAGTAAATCTTACTTTAAGTTAAGAATAAAAAAATTTTTTTTTTTATCTACTTCTTGCTTATTATTTTTTCTTGCATAGTATTTTTTGTATGCAAAATAGCGTACTTGCCTCAGAAACAAAGGATCCGTGGTTCAAACCCCCTCCCCTTCTCCCTCTGGGCAAGTTTTGCGATATTGGTTAGGAATGAGGCGTGAAATTTCAATTAAATGCTTATCCGCTAAGCTCGGTGATAAGACCGAAAGGACTTCTTGGAGCACCTAAATAAAATAAAATATATAAAAAAAGAATTGTCATTCAAAATCTTTTTGTCTTTTCAAACTCGTGAAACCCAATTTTTTTCCTTTTTGATGAATCCTTCTGCATTTAAACGCAAAGAAATGGCTTGTTGTGTTTCTCCCATCGAGTATGAATGTACTTCTTGCGTTTGACAATAATTCTTGTTAATAAAATAGTTACTTTTAAAGCGTTTAAACAATCGGTGGAAGCAGTTTAGAAAGAGTATACTCTCTATTGTATACTACTTGTCGTTAACTTCTACAAGAATACTGTACTTTATTAAAATAATGACGCAATATTCCTCGCTATAAGCAATCTTTGTGGGTCGAAACATTAGATTAGTAATAAGATTAAAAACAAGCTACAAACAATTTTTGAAGTTGGTTACCGTTATATTCACAAGAAAACAATAAATATGGAGAAGAAAACCAAATCATATATAAAAATGAATAAAAAAATATTTATATATCTGTTACCTAATATTAGAATCCCAAGTCTACACTTTTTTGTGCAGGAAAACTCTATATCTTGCTGATATTGTTTTGGAGTAAATATTTGGTTGCAAAACCACAATCTACTTGAATCGTTTTCACATTAAATCATTGAATAATGTAAATTTGATTTGCCCTTTTTACATAGAAGTAATTTTCGCTGTTTACTTGGTATGCTTGGATTGTCTACGTAGGTCTATGTCACATTTTGTAGCTTTTTTTTATTTCGTTTTTTTATCTATTGCTCGAACTTTCTCTATTGTTTTAGCTTTAGTTAAAGCTTCTCCTTCAATTCATTGTTTTTTTTTAATTTGTGGATATGACAATGATATAGTCGATGTTGATTATGATGCTATCTCTTTACTGGATCTGTTTCTGTTATTTTCAACTTTGACCGGTCAATATCAGATTTATTAAAAGAAAATAACCCTGTTTTTTAAACGCACTGACTGCGTATGTCCTGGTGAAGTACTTTCATATAAAACTTTTAATAAACTTGAAAAATTTGCTTCATTAAGGTTTTTGCATTTTGATGACTCATAATATGATTTTAAAACGTTTATCCAAGTCAGGGGCGGATTGATAGTTAACTTCCAGAAATTGAGCAAACTTCAAACTTTTATATTGTTTATACTTACGTCAAACAAGGATGCTTTGCAAAAAATTGAGATGGTCGAAGCCTGGGAACAAAAAAGCAAAAATATCCCTCACTGCCCTTCCCCCACCCCTCCCTTCCCCGTTCCAAACGTGACAGCAACAAGTTGATAAAATATTTTTTGCATTATTCTCAACTAGACTTATACTTATTAATAAATTTTATATTTCATAGTAATATATTTCAGTGTTCAAAAATTATGACCATATAAAGTTGGAGGGAGTTACAAATTTTAAATGGTCAAAATTTTTGAACGTTGAGCGACTATACTACAAAACTTGAAATTTATTGATGAGTATAAGACTAGTTGAGAAAAGTACAAAAAAATATCATTATTTCTTTATAAAAAGGAAAAAAAAATGATATTAAGTTTAAGACTATGAAAATATCAAAAGTTTTTATTTAATTTTTATTTAGTTTTTATTTAATTGATCCATTCTTAAATATTGCAAACAAATTCAAAGTTTTCCATGTTTCGATGTGGCAACTCCATGTAGTTAAAAAAGTTGTTTGATATGAGAAGAAGTGCTGAGTTTTTATGAACAAATGTAATATCAAGTTTTATACATTATAGAAAAAAATTGAGTTTTTAAAATATCTGCAACATACTTTTTTCCGTTACCCAAAATACCCCAGGTGCGTTCAATAACGCAAATTCTGTACTTTTAAGTACCAAGTCTCTGGTTAATCTAAACTTATAGTAGAATGTTATAAGTTTTTGAGAAAGCAAACTTTTTTTTTTTACTGCAAATACAGTCAAACTTATTTAAAACTCATAATTAGTCTAAAAATCATGTCTAAAAACCTCACCTGTTTTAAAAACGATAAAGTTTATACTAACTTTGAGAAACAAAAGATCAATGTGCCAACAAACTATTGACTTATAGTTTTTTGAAAATGGTTAACACACTTATATATTTTCAATAAATTAGGGGATTTCAATGGGTGGTTTTGCCTAAATAAAGATAGATTTAATTCAAAACGACTTTATAAATATAAATGGCCAAGTCAACCTTAATGAAACGTCAAGCAACAATAACTTTTGAACCGCTTGGAATTATGGTTTCAAATTTTCAGGTTTTTCTAATGAAAAAATTTGAAAATACCCCTGTTATTTGCAAAAAAATTCAATGACTCAGCTATTTCAAGTTGCTGATTTTGCCCCACTTATAAAAAACGACTCTTAAAGAGCCATTATTATTTTGTGTTGAAATCGTTAAATTTCAAGTTTATAAAAAAATTTATAACACTAGGTAAACAGGTTTTTCAGACTGTTGTTATGGGGCTAAGATTTTTGTTACTCACACCACGAGTCTAATAGCGTAAACAGGGGCGCAATTTTTAGAAATATCTTTTTAAAAACTGGTAAGTGAATCTACACAGTGAGCATAAGACACCTAAAATACGTACTTTAGGCTTCTTGTTTATCAAGTTTTTATATATACGTGCTAATTCTTGTTGTAGAGATCTTCTTGAACACTCTTTTAAGGCCTTTCATGTCAGTAAGTATTCTCGGTTTTTTTACCCCTTGTCCTCATTAAAAATGCGTAAAAATCATCAATTTTTTCTGGTTTAATTATACTTCTATTCTTAAGAGTATTGAATTGATACAAAAATTATGACATAAAAAGTACTTCCAGATTTTAAACAAATAAGGAAGGCTATTTCTGAATAAACAAGGTTGTTTCTGAACAAGCAATGTTGTTTCTTTACGAACAAGATTGCTTCTGAGTAAGCAAGTGTGTTGCTGAATTTAAATTGTATTTATTCAATGGAATTTTCAGTATTGTTTACATTGCAATCAGGAAAATGATTTTCCACCTGCCAGCGCAAGCAGAAATACAACTTTTTTACCCCATTGTAGGTGTAAAAACTTTTAAAATCTTCTCTTAGATGACGTTAATACGAACTTTAAAAAAGTTTTTTTAAATTTGACATTGTTTTGGTCTCAATGTTCCCATTCCCTCCCCATAGTCAGCTATTGTCAAACTTTTCAGCACCCCTTCCATCTTTATCTACTGAAAATTTATGGATGGCCTCATCTGCCCATTGGATAGAAAAAAAATTTTTTTTCTTACTTTTAAAACTTTTAAAAGAACTAGTAAATCAAAAAAAAATTCTTTTTTCAAATCCATGCTTTATGCAAGCAGAATTCTATTGGGCCTAGAAATTCTTTTTTTGTTATCTTTTGTAGAAGGAAAAATTACTGTTTTTTTTTTTTTTGATTTAAAAATTACTGTTTTTACTAAATTTTTGTTTTTTAACTTAATAACTTAAGACTTAAAAAACAATAGGTTTTGAATCGCTGCGCTTTAATGTCTTCGAAACTGCAAATAATTTGCAAATCAATGATTTTTGTGACGTAATACGCAATTCATATCAAATAAATAAAATGTATGGGAAAATACAAATTAAATTTTTGTTAACTTAATTAACTTTTTTTGGTCAAATTTTTCCATTTCCTTGTATTGTCATCGAAATGATTAAGTGTGCAAAATTTGAGCAAAAGCATGGAAAAAGCATTAAATTTATAAAAATTTATAAAAAACTAAAAAAAAAAAAAACTATAAAACAAAAATTAAAAATAACTCTGTCATGTAAGTTGTTTTTATTATGCAAAAAATTTGTGGTTAAAACCAAATTTTAATGATTTAAATGGTTTATAGGTTAAATGGTTAATGGTTTTACAGAATTAAACAATGATCTATCACCAATAATCCGAAGAAAACATTTGCTATTTTTCATTTTCGTCAAAAATATAATTTTAAAGCAAATCAACTGTGCGACACATAGTGTGTTATTTTAAAAATACAGAAAAAAAAACGTTTGAACTTATCTTAAATTTTGTTTTTGTTTTATGTTTTGATAGCAGATACATCATAGCATTTAAAGGCGAAACCAAATTTTATTTTAAATCAATGCAACGCTCAGTGTGTCATTTTAGTAATCTAGGAGAAAAAAATTACAAATGCAATAACAAACCATAATTTTCTTTATTCTTATTTTTTACAAGTATAAGCATAGTAATCATAAAATGCAAATCTAATCAAAATAAAATAAGTAAATATTTTCTGTATAAATTTCTAACTTTTTCAGATCCGACTATAGCAAAATAGTTTTAGAAGATTCTAAGGACACATCTGAGAACTCAATTGAAAGGATGTTCAATCAAAATTCATTTTTTTTATATTTTCAAAACCATACACTCGTTTTTGTTTAAAGGTTTCTTTATGTCTGAAACGTTTTAGTAGTACAAGTTAGGCATATAGAAAAGCAGAAGTTTGTTCTATATTAAAAAATCTTTCAGCTTTGGTAATAGTTTTAAATAAAGTTGGTGAAGGGAAAACAAAGTTGTAAAACAAAGCACTTGGAAGAAGCAAAGTTAATTTTAGCATCTCTTCAGAAATTTGAGTTTGCAGTTCTTTTAGTGTTTAGGAGTAAGCTGCTAACACAAACTTTTCAAATATTTCAATATATAAAAAAGTTATAAGTACTTATAAACAAGTTTTTCAAAAAATTTTTTGAATCTTAGCTAAAGTTTAAGAAAAAAGAAATTAGTTTGAAAAAAGTTTAATACTTCCACCCCAGGAAAAAAATTTCTATAGAATTTCTATAAAATTTTGGAACATATGGCTTATATAAATTATATAGAAATGCTATAAAATTTCTATAGAATGTCTATTAATTTCTATAGAAATTGCTATAAAACTTTTTTTTCTATAAAATAAAAAGTAGAAAAAAAAGTTCTATTGGAATTTCTATAGAAATTAACAGAGATTCTATAGAAATTCTATAGAATTCTAAAGAATTTCTATAGACCATATGTTCCATAAGTTTATAGAAATTCTATAAAACTTTTTTTCCTGGGACAAATGTTTTTATGGGTTTTGAAGGTTCCTGTAACTTTTACATCGAAGGCAGTAGCTGCAAACAAAAAGACCTGAATTCAGTTTTAGTATATTTCGGAAATTTGTTCTTTTAAAACTATTGATTACGTGAACCATTGATTATATTAACTAGTTAGATGATCCAGGGATCATTGTTTTAATAGATGAGTTTTTACCTTTTAAACAAAAATATAATGTTGACCATAACATTTAAAAACTTTGGATTTTGGGAGCATGGTAACTACTGAACATGGTAACTACGGAACATGGTAACTACTTTGGGTTCTTGGTAACTACTGAAACAAGATACTTGAGATATGTAGAAGATTGAACAGCTTGACAATTAATTCAACAATGGAGAGTATTTGGTTTATTGTAACTGAGTTTAAACTACCAGGGCACAAAGAATCAATAATAACAACTGTGAATTAATATAACTAAAAATTTGGGTGAAGGTGGGTAAGCCGATTGATCTTAAAACTGTTTAAGTGAAGGCTCTTTACTCTGTTTTAAGGTGTAATTTTGGTAAATAAGCAAATATAAAATCAAAAACATCAAACATTGAGAATAAAATTAAAATAACAAACATCAAACATTGAGAAAATAATGAAGCTTTTAAAAAATTTTAAACTTATTCTACCATCATTATTTAATCTAAAATAACAACAATTTATTTTAAGGAAACAATTTTTATTTTTATCATTATATGTTCAGTCTACATAAAAACTAAAATGGCAAACAACTCCTAAATTCCCTCCACGAAATATGGGTAATTCTCCAAGAATATCTATGAGTGACACTTTAGAAATATGATCAACTGTTGGAATATTAGGAGATATAAACCCCCAAAAATACTCAAAAAATCAAAATTAGCAGTTTTGTACATGTTAATGTATTTCAAAAATCACAGTCTATTTCTAAAAGTTCATCTAAGTATTAAAATTTTGCTTTTTTTAAGCTGTAAAAATATTGATTTTAAATAGTAAATTTACTCCTTATTAATAGTACACCTTAATGTTGCTGATAAAATTCATAGATAAAGCTTTTTTGGCTTCTTGTTAGATTTAAAAACTTTTTGATGAAATAAACCGGTTTTAGCTCAATTATTACTGAAATTCCTTACCAGAAGTCGTTAGTTTTTTAGTTTTGAATCATGGTAAAAGTAGAGTTAAAGTCAGAACAAAAGGAGTAGTAAAAAGAAGTAAAATTTTTAATGTAATGGTGCTTCGTGACAGTAAAGTTGTAAATATTTTAAATCCTCCTTCTTCAAGTGTTTATAATATATCTTTTGTTTATAATAATACCGACATCTCTAGTTCTTCTGATCACAAAGTTGAAGCTCTTTTAAACTCACCACTAGAAATCAGTTTGATCCTGTCAGTGTTTTAAGCTGTCCAACTTGTTTCCAAATGACTTTAGAAATAATTGAAAACATAAGTAAAAAGCGAGGACTTGCTTGTGAACTTTCAATTGTTAATTCAAAATGTAAGTATCAAAATGACTTTTACATTTCTACATTAGTCAATAAAAAAGTAAGTTTTGATATAAACACGCGAACTCTTGGAATAGGCAATTCTGGGCTTCAAAAATTTACAACCCACATAAACATGTCAAAACCAATGACACAAAAAAACTATTATAAACTTGTTTTGAAAATAGCTAATGTTACTGAGGAAGTTGCGCAAGAAACAATGGCTGATGCTGTAGATGATTTAAGACAACAGTGTCAAAATGATGAGATTTTGGATATTGGTGTATCATGTGATGGCACATGGCAGCGTAGGGGATTTTCCTCATTAAATAGTGTCTTTGCAGCTCTCTCAATAGATAGTGGGAAGGTTTTAGATGTTGAAGTAATGAGTCGAGTATACAGGGATGTTCATTAAATTAGAACATTGCTAAAAGCACTCCCAATGCTTATGAACAGTAGAAAATTCCCATATTCGTAAAATGAACTTTATTGGTGCTGCAGGTGGAACTGAATGTGAAGGGGCCAAATGCATTTTTAAGCGATCAATTAAAAAACACAAATTAAGGTAAATGTTAAATGTTTGGGTGACGGAGATAGCAAAAGCTACAATAGTATCAAGGATGTTTATTCTGACACTCAAGTGACTAAATTAGAATGTGTTGCGCACCATCAAAAGCTTGTTGGAACACGACTTAGAAATTGAAAAAAATTAGTGAGAGAACTTGGTGGTTGAAAAAGATTGACAGACGCAACAACTGATCGACGTCAAAATTTCTTTGGTGTAGAAATCAGAAAAAATACTGATAATTTAGTTGCCATGAATTCAGCAGGACATGTTACTCTTTTTCATCTCGCATTATCAAAAAATAGCTATTGGCATATCATCCAACGGGTGCAAGAAGTTGGTGTAATTTTAATAGCAACAAAGCAAATGGCACCAAAACCTACAAACCAGGTCCTGGTTTTCCATTAGTTCGCACATTTTTAACCAATACCTAATGGCACGAAAAAATTTCCGAAACGCTGTTAAGAAAGCACAAAACTATAACCTTTACAAAAAATACATAAAAATCGAGATGTTAAAAAATACCAATCCAAAAAACTTCTGGAATACTTTTAGAAATATACAGACTGATGCAAACTCAAAATTATTTACAATAAATAATAAAAAGGACAAGGAGTCAACCACAAGAGAATTCGCCGATAGTTTTGAAAAACGGTTGAACACTAAATCTATAACGCATACCGCGACGAGTTTTCAAGTTCCACCTTGTACAAAATTTGACTTTGTAATAATATCAGATGAAATTATAAGAACGGCTATCTCTTGCCTAAAATAAACAAAACCAAAGATGCATTTGGAATCTCTGCAGAACATTTAAAATATTTGCGTTGTGAAGCCCTAATTGAATGGCTAAAAAAATTCTTCACATTTTCTCTTAATCATGGTCAAACGCCAAAGTCGATGTCTACATCACTTATAATACCACTTGCTAAATCTTATAAAAAATCATTAACTGATCCAAATAACTACCGTGGTATCAGCATCATTCCAATCTTCACAAAACTAATCGAATATATAATCCTAATAATCTGTCCAGATCTAAAAGAAGCTCATCCTCTTCAATTCGGTTTCACCAAAAATAGCTCAACCCTACACGCCGAATTTGTTATTAGTGAAACAATTAAACACTACAACAACAACAACTCACCTGTTTATCTCTGTTCCCTCAATGCTGAAAAAGCTTTTGACAGCTGCAACTGGGACATTCTTTTTGAGAAACTGTACAATAATAAAAAATTACCACTTTATATTGTTAATACAATATCGTCATTATACAGGGAAAGTAGTGCTTCTGTGTCTTATCTAGGTTGCAAATCATCTCCATTCTATCTAACGCAAGCAGTGAGACAGGGATCGATTCTCTCGCCTCATTTGTACAATCTTTACACTCAAAACCTACTAGAAACCTTACAAAATGAAAGTGTCGTAGGAACATCAATAAATGGAAACTACACGGGTGTTGTAGCATATGCTGATGACATTATACTTCTTAGTTCCACCCTTTCTGGCCTACAAAAGCTAATTAATATCTGTAACATTTACACAAAAGAAAATTGCATAAAATTGAATGCTGACAAAACCGAGTTTTTGGTCACCGGAAAACATCAAATTAAAAAATGCACGATAACACTCAACCACCAAAAAATAAAACTAGACAATAAACTTACTCATCTAGGCTTTATATGGGACACAAAATATTCACCAATTGCCTCACTTAATCGTTTAAACATTGATAACCGAATATCCCATTTCCGGGCAGTAATACAGTCTTTAATTCAAGCTGGAATTCGTTTTGTTCACCCAAACTCTATTGTCCAGTTATATAAAACTTTAGCTGTTCCAACACTAACGTATGGTCTTGAGCTTTGCGACCATAAAGAAATGTTATTGCAAAAGCTTGATATAGTAGGAAGAACTGCACTGAAGTCACTACTAAACGTTTCAAAACATAGTAAAAATTATATACATCCCCTATTTTGTATTGAAGATATATCTATAATTACGCAACAAAATAAGACAAACTTATTTATTCGCCTGTTGAAAAACAAAATGACATTTGATATTCTTAAGTCAGTAAAAATTACTGGTTTAAAAAATATAATTCCTGAAACGGATCTTAAAATCTTAAAATGTGCAGTTGAGTACTGGAACTCAAAAAAACAAAGAACAATCTTCAAGGATGTTCTTGAAAATAAAATTCCTAGATCCTAGAGATTTTTTTTTGAAACTTTTTATTTACCTTACTTGTAATATATAGTGGGTGTTTAACAAATATATATATAAAAAAAAATTAGAGGCTGTATAAAAGATTAGACCTTTGTTTGATGAAATCACGAAAGAAGATGAGCTTCAAAAATGTCTTCATGGCAAGACTCAAAACGCAAATGAGTCGTTTAATAGAGAAATTTGGAATCGCAAACCGAAAACAAAATTTGTCACCTTGACAATACTAGAGTTTGGTGTGCATGATGCAGTGGCTAATTTTAACATTGGAATGAAATCATCAATTCTAATTTATGAAAAACCTTAACATTATTCCAGGGTATTATACAATAAATGGTTTAAATGACATTAACAAAGTACGCATTAAACGGTCGATTTATCGAGGAAAACTTCAGAATAAATTGCATCGTCAAAAGTTAAGGGCTAAAAAATGGAAAAAATTTAAAAAACTTTAGAAAAAAAAGACAAACATATGAGACATATGCTTTCCTTTTTAGGTTTCTAATTTCGACAAGATTTTTGTATGTAATATTTGGCATGTTTATAAATTTTTAAATTTATTTTTTACATTTTGCACGTTTTCTCAGTTTGAGGTTATTCAATCTGCCGGCCGCAATTACTCGAGAACCACTTGAGCTTTTTGTCTAAAATTTTCACCATTTCTTCCTTTTAATAAGAGCTATGTTTTACGGAGCAGAATTATGATATATTAAGGAAAAAACCGGTATGGCTGGTTTACCTTTTCAAAAAATGATCATTTTTCTGACACCATTTTAAGCAGACAGGTCCTCAGACCCAAAACCTTTTTTGCAAATCTGTTCCGTTTAAAACACAAAATTATTTTTAGACATATATATATATATATATATATATATATATATTTTTTTTTTGAACAAATATTTGCTTTTATTTTAACATAAACTGTTTAATACTCTAAAAAGTTGAATGCCCATTGATTTAAGAGGTACCTCCAGTTAACTGTTAAGTCTGGCTTGTCCACGGTGCCTTTTTGGAACTTGATCTCCAAGTTTTACGCTTTTATGGAGTGTTAGTAATGGAATGTTATAAGTTTTAGCTGTTTTCCTGATAGTAAATCCATGGTTTTTCACTTTATTTATTGCTGTTTGTGAGTTTTTTTTGAGTGTAATTTGCATTGCAACCTCTGCTATATTTCTTTCTTTTGTAATCCTAAAATTATCAAGGGGGATTAGTTAATAAAAGAGTATGAGCATACAAAGTGCAGAGTTTGCACAAAGCTTAAAAATGTCATATCTAAACCCCATTAAATGTTGTAGTTACCGTATACAAATTTTTATTATCTATGTTTTAAAACTATTTAGGTGATACTAATGACTGAAGAAAATAAACGTTTTTATAGCAAGTTTAATTGTATATTAAACAATTGTTAAAAGTGACTTTGTCTCTTTGTCGATTAATCAAATCTAAACCCTTTTCTTCCTCTTTTTTACTTAAAATTAGTTTCCTAATATTTATAATAATATTTTTTACTAAATAAATATTTAATTAAAAATATTTATTTAGTTTTTAGTTTTTATTTAGTTTTATAAAGATATTATTGTATTAAGCTGTAAAAGTAATAATTAGTAATTAACCCAAGTTAAAATTTGTTGGAACCTAAATGAATTCAAAATTAAAAAAGTTTGTTTTATATAATTACAAAAACTTGGTTCATTAAAAAAAAATCAACTAAGTTGTTTGTTTTTTTTTGTGAAAGTTTTTGCATAAGTTCATCGCAACTCGTGCGCAACCATAACTTTGCAAAAATGCTGCGAAACATTGTTAAATACGAAATAGTTACAAAAATAACGTTGAATTTTTCGACTTCCGTGACCTAAGTTGAGCTAAGCAAGAGCTACAAAAATTTGGTGAATACATACCCAGATGCAGTTGTAATCTAGTTTAGTTTTCTCAGCCTTTAATACTGATTGCCATTATAAAACTCATTTTTAGAATTATTATTTGATAAGATAGTTTACAAAAATGTTGTGTTAAAATATTAACATAGCAGGACCAGCACTTTATTTGGCCCTCAGCCTTTCTGTAGGAGTTTGATCTAAGAAGCTATGCTTTGCGTACAAATGTGAACATTTTGAGAATACGAAGGACAAGACGGTCTCCCACTTTCACTTTGTTACTAATTTAGAAAGAGATCTAGGAGTTCTTAGTTTAGAAGACCTTTAACTTAACGCTCAATTTACAGCTGGAGGAAGTCCATTTTGGAAAATTGTGTTGCGTTCCAATGGAAAAAACAGTAATCAACGCAACATCACTTAACATATTTAAAAATCATCTGAATAAATACTTAAGTTGGTAAAAAAAGAAGCAAATACTTTATAAAGTGTTCTTGTTACGTGCTACTTGTGTTACAGATGTGCACGACTATCAAAGATACACAGTTGCATGATGAAGCACACCCTCGTTGATATTTTTTTTTTTATAGAAAAGGTAGCAAACATTGTTATTTTATTTGAAAAAACTTACCGATAGTTGTAAACATTTAAAATTAATGATCACTGAAAGAAACTAAAATTTTTCTTCATAATATTAGGTGTATTATGAAGAACAAATTACTTTGTTCTTCATTTTACCTCTAGTTATGAAAGTAAGCAGAAACCTGTTGATAATATAAATATAAATATTTCTATTTCCCCTAAAAAGAAAATACACCAAAAAAGATTTTTTTAGTCTGAATCAAAATAAATTTAATTAAATATCATCTGCTAAATAATATAAACACGTCAAGACAAAAATAATACACTTATGTCAAGACAAGAGTTTGATAACTATAAAGTAAAATAATGTTTATTTATTAAATAATATTTTGTACTAAAAACGATTTATGAAAAACATTAAAAAAACACATTTAAAATACAACTTTTGGAGGATACGCAAAAATAAAAATAATGCTGATTCCAAGAAGTAACATAAACCCAGTAAGTAGAAGTTTATCAATTACGTAAGCAATATCTTCCCAATCACTACGATTAGTATCTCTCATACTAAAATTAATTAAATATTCGTTAATATGCTTTAGATAAGCAATCTCATTTTTGTCACAGCTTTTTGTGATGCCATAGATTTTTTTTAAATCCAAAAGATTTCGATCACGTTGAATGCCATGAAACTTAGGACTGTGACTTGTAATAACATGACTGTTAGTAGACGTTCTTCTTTGTTTTTTACAACCACTTTTTACTGAGTTCTGCTTATTTCGACAATATTTTGCTGCAACAATACGATATAAGTTTACAAAATTATTCCGTAAAAAATTAACTTTGAGCCATTTTGGTACAGGTACAATTTTTACACACATACAATAAATTAGACAGCTTGTTATTAACGCAAGTCCGATTACAAACAACAATATTTTATAGAATCTAAAAGAAAAAGAAATAATTTTAAGCTTTATATTTTTATTTAAAATTGTTAAATATTTTAGGTAAATAACTAATAAGTGATAATTAATTTTACTAACTGTAGGTAATGAAAGTTTTAGTAACATGAATATTATTACTTACTGCAGGTACTGAAGGTTCTATAGACATAAATATTACTACTTACATTACCAGAAGAGGCAGCGAATCAGAACTAGCAGGTACGGAGTCAGAAACAATGAGCATATAAACTAAAAGTGTAAGAAAGTTTCCCATAACCAAACTTGCTCGCTCTCCAGTAACTGGAGGGATTACAAAAGAAAAGCAAGACAGTAAAGTAATTAAAACTCCAGGAAGTATAATTTTAAACAAATAGTACTTTGCTCTTCGTTGAATGATTATCTCGTACGTTAAAGTAACAAAAGGATAGGGACAACAAGTAAAGTTTTCTAGACGCCGAGTAACATCAAATCCTAAAGTAAAGTAAATTTATGATACTAGTTGCGCAAATAATTTGCTACTAGAGAGTGCAGAAAGCAGATTGGCTTACTACTAGGACAGTTTATATAGCTGATTTGTTTAGGTAAGATATTTTTCACATCATCATCTAATTTTTTGCTATTGACAGACGGCTTTGTTTAAATTTAACAATTTTGAATTTAATAAAATGAGTAATAATCTAAAAAATTGGTTATGATACAAATTAAATTTTGAAGGCACTGGACTTTCAGTCCGCTTATCTTTCGTTTGGCTGCAAGAGTATTCAATAATATAAGAGTCTAATTTTTGCAACTTCTAAAAATGCTTATTATTCTAATTATAGTAACTACTTTAGCAAGCCCGTAGCAACGTGGGGGGGGGGGGGGGCAGATTGGGCATTTTTCTCCCCAAAAATTTTACAAATAAATAATTTTGAAGAAATTGACTTAAAAAATGAATAAAAAAAAAAAGTCCTCAAAACTATTTCAGGAAGTAGTGCCCCCCCCCCCTCCCAATATAATTTCTGTTCCTACGGTCCTGCTTAAGCAAAATAAATTTTAATACACAAAGTAAATAAAATAGCAAAACTTTTTATTAATTAACAGTAATGTTGTAGTATAAAATTTTACTCCCAGTTTTTTAAAACCCCCCAAAAAAAATTCATACTAAAACTTTATTATTATAAAAATAGGTATTTAAAAATGTTCATATAGTAATGTTTAATAAAAAGCTAGAGTCATATACCAGAATTCAACTTCCCATTAAAAACTTAATCTCAATTTTTACTTTGCGTTAACAATGCATTACTAGGTGTACATTGAAATATCTACACCTTTGACCTAGTACATTTTATAAATATAAAGGTAAATTATTCAAAATATGTACACCTAGTACCTAGGACATTTAATAACTTTTAAGATTAGAAGTAAAATTCTCAAATAAAAATTTTTACTACAAGTTAAAATTTAATATAAAATTTTACTAAGAAATTAAATATAAAATTTTAATATGGCATTTTTACTTAAAATTGCTATATATATATATATATATATATATATATATATATATATATATATATATATATATATATAAAGCAATTTTTACCCGTAATATAGCTTTTTTACCCGCGTGACACAAATGTAATATATAATAAGTTTGCATTGAACTGTTCTCAACACATTAAAAAAAAATCGCCTTTAAAAATTCCCTCTGATATATAAGGAATGGGAATAAAAATATCATCATTTAGAAATGTAAACATTAACTTTTTACTAATAAAAATTAACACTTTAAAAAAACTCTTTTTTCAAATCTTAAGTCTTTTCATTAAAATTAAATTAATAACTATTTAAAGTTTTTGTATTATATTGAATGTATTATTATTTTTATAAAAAGTAAATGAATTAAGTTGCCCGGAACCACCCTCCAAACATGTGTCCAATACCACCCGATCATACCTCATTCACAAATACTAGTTTTAAAACCAGTGAATAGAGGTAATAAAGATTTCTTTTTTATTAGTTATTGTAAATAGAAATGTATCTTTAATCAATAAAAAGTTATTAGTTTACATAAAAAATTAGTTATATTAATATGTGAATTAAATGTGGTGATATATCGCTTTTCTAGTGGTGAGAAACAATATCTTGCACTTCCAGCCTATCACTTCCAGCCAATCGCTTCGACATATTATGATAGATATTTTGCATATACCATATTTTCACTCAAATAATGTTTTTATAGTATTTAAAATCACATAGCTTCTTTAGTTTAAGCTGTACATCATGTGTTCAGAATTATCCGCCATCCGGGGCTACCCGCCTTTCCCATATAAAATGTGTTATTTTATCAAGTATTCAAATTTTTCCTTTTCTTTTTTTTTTCATTTTTCCCTTTTCAAAGTCTTTCTTTTCAGTTCTTTTTACATTTTAATAAAAATTGATTAAAAAAAAAAATTTTCGTCAAAATATATTCCTACTCGGTGTAGTTAAGGCGGTTTACAAATTATTCGAATTCTTTTATTTGGAATTAGCATAGTTTTATCAACATATTTTGTCCAAACAAGAGCTTTAGATGTTATAAATTTTTTTGCATCCGGTTTTTTTAATATTTAAAGAAACTTTTTTTTTCAATATAATTTTCAAAACCATTTTACTACCCTTAATAAAGTTTTTAGATTACTTTGGCTCATGAGCGTTAACATGAATTTAGTTAAAATCTTTTGAAAAAGTGCCTTTATTTACCTTAGATCCTAGATCTAATTGGTTCTGACGAATATTGACTATATATAGTTTGTCAAAATATAATATTTCTATCAATTTTTAAAAAAAGTACTAGAACTCCGACCAAGAAAAAGCTTATAATTAAAATTGCCAATAAACAATCAGAACAAATCATATTGTTAAACTATGATAACCATTTTACCTAAACAACGTATTTATTTAAAATCTTATTCAAATTTGGACAAGCAATTGTGTTTTTAAGAAGACTTTTTTTTAAAAAAAAAAAGAATCTTTGTTCTGGGTTTTTTTGCTGTAAACATTTACATTTTATGATACCGCAAAATTTATTTTTTTAATTTTTTTCGTCTTTTTATAATTCACAGACCTGATCATTTAACGGAAATATGACGTAACTACAAAATATCATACAGACGCTATAATATTTAAAAATTGTCCTAACAACACTGAGTACCGTAAACCGGGGTAACTTTGGCCAGCGGGGCAACTTTTGCCATTTTTAAAAATTTTAATTAAACATCTATATATTTTAACAGTTAAGTAACGTTTTACTATTTTTGTTTTATTTGTAAATGCAATCTTTCTTGCTTAAATTTTGATATGAAGTTTGTTGCAAATGCTCTTTACTATAAGTGAAAAAGAATGAAAACTACATCTTGGTAAAACACAATCAAAAACTGTAAAACAGAATGTTGTCTGGGCGAAGATAAAAATGATAGCAAACAACTCAGTTTTACTTCTGTTTTAAAGACAAAGGTTCAGATAAAATTAAGTGAAAAGTTTTTGGCTCAAGTTACAACATTCTGGTTTTTTTACAGGGTGGTCAAAGTTACCCCGTAGGTTTATACTCTTTTGCCAAAAGAGTATAAACCTACGGGGTAACTTTGACCACCCTATAAAAAAACCATTATTTTATATTTATTTATTATTTACTATATTATTTACATGGCCATATGGAATATTATTGGCCATGGAATATTATTTACATGGCCAAAGTTACCCCAAAAGTTTTGGGGTAACTTTGGCCATGTAAATAATATTCATTTTAAAGTAGTTTGATCGTTATTTATTATAACCAGAGTATTTTTTTGAAGCATGTTATCCGAACAATTTATTTTGAAAAACAGTTTTTAGCATGAATGTATTTTAGGATTTTAAAAAAAGTATATTTTCTTGTTAAACTATTTGTTGTTGTTGTTGCTAAATCATAATTGTATTAACTTCATTACAAAATTAAAATTTATAGACTCTTATTTTTAAATTTAGTTGCAATTTAATAAAATTATATAATAGTTTAATAAATTACTACATTGCAGTTTGCTTGTGTTGTTTATATTTACTTTTGTTTAAAGCATAATGTCTCTTAAATATAACAAGCATAGTGTTGGAAAATGTGCATAAACACTTGTTCTAATACCAGTTCTTTTGAAAAAGTGTATGGGTGCAATTAATGAACGTATGTCTATTCATCAAGCCTCAAAAAGGTTTAGTATACCAGGAAGCACTATACATAATAAAATGAAGTCAATGCATAAAAAATGCATTGGTGCACCAGCCATATTTACTTATGATAAGGAGCAGTTATTCTCATCTAGAATCAAGGTTATGTGTGATTGGGGATTTCCATTAAATAAACTTGATGTTTAAATGTTATTTGCTGGTTATTTAAAATTGCAAAATCGTACTGTAAAAATATTTAAAAACAATGGTGATGATTGGGTCTCAAGTTTTATGAAATGTTCACAGTTAACCCATAGAATTGCATCAAATATTATAAGAAAACATGCAGCTATAAACAAAGAACAACTAAAAATTTATTTTGACAATATTAGACTTGAGCTTGAAGGCTTTTCCACCTTATAACATTTGAAATTATGATGAAACAAATTTGCGTGATGACCCTGGAAATAAAAAAGTTGTTATGAATTGTGGAACTAAGTACCTTGAGAGAATAATGAATTGCAGTAAGGCTTGTTTCTCTTTAATGTTTTGTGGAAATGGTGTCGGAGAAATTCTTTTGCCTAGATTCATATGCCTTCTGCCCAATTCAACCCATATGCTTTAACCTCTTGATATTGCATTCTTTGCACCATTAAAGAAAGCATGGAGAAGTATACTTCTAGTTTGGAAACTTACTTCTCGTGATAAAAAATTTGCAACGTTACCAAAAGAAGATTTCTCTAAGTTCCTGAATGATTTAATGACATCCATTAATGAATGTTCAAGAAAAAATTTAATAAGTCGATTTAGAACTTGTGGTTTGGTGCCATTTAATCCTAATCCAGTGTATATCAAGTCACCAAGTGAAAACGTCTTGAGTTCTCGTAAAGCTTTAGACCAAGGTCTTTTAGACATTAAATGAGAAAAAAAATGACCGTGGTGATAAAAAAGATGTTACACAAAGTAAAAATAAAAATAATATATCCAAAAAAAGACTTAAAATTGAACCAGGACAATCTATTTCTGTAGAATACAATAGTGAAACAGAAACACCATCTGAAGGTGAATCAGTCACTACTGAATTTATGATAGATTACTAAAGAGATGCCTAAATTTTTTTTTTTTAAACAGAGTTTATGTTACAAATTGTTTGTTTATTCTTTAGTACTCTCTTATTTTTTGCTTTTTCTGACATTTAATAAAAAAAAAAAAAAAAAGAAATCAAATTATTTTAGCTAATATGTTTAATATTTTTTTTATTGTTCCTTCTTTAATTTCTTGACATATTTTAGGTACCCCTTTCTGAAATAAATGCTAAATGTAAGTTTAAATTATATTAAATGTGATTAATAACACTTAATTTACATCTGGTGCTAAAAAACAATTTACTATGACAAAGTTACCCCATTGCCGGGTAACATTGACCACCTCATTTTTTCCATAAAATCTTGGATTTGATGAATACAATGAATACGCCATTTTACTAATTAAATGATATTAGTAATGCACAACTTTTAGCATCAAAATAGTTTTGGGAAAATATTCATTTTTTTCAAAAAGTTATCTTCTTTATCAAAATTGGTACAAAGTTACCCCGGTTTACGGTAGTTTAAATTAAAACTCTTGACCTATTTTAAAGTTTTTTTTTTACTACATAGACACTGTTTACTATAAAATTTTGTCTAAATGCTAACAACATTAATGCCATAGAATGCCAACTGTTTACTGTTTACGTTCCACAAAATTAGTTATAACTTAATCGAATAACGCTGCTGCAGATCCATTATAATAGCTTTAGGTTAAAAACCAAAAATTGCATAATATGTACTAACTTTTATTTATCATAAAAATTTACAAATGTTTTAAAAATTAAATCTAATAAGCTTACCACTTATAAAAAACTGTCCATTTTCATCAAGGGTTGATAAATCACCTCTGGAATTTTTGGGATAGATATCAATAGCTCTGTAATCATTTGCCCAAGATCCAAAAATAAGTAGACATTTTTGTTCATCAAAAGGAAAATATTTTGTATCAATTTTGCAGCTACTTCTAAATAAAATTACACATTTGTTATAACAATGTACATGCTTATTAACATAAAGTATGTTCTTGTTTTACACAGGCTTTACTATATAAAGCTCACATGTGTTACAACATAACTTACACATGCAGTATAGATACTATATTGAATTATACACTATACCTTCACTCATTTAATGATTTAAGAGGTTATGAGTGATAAAATATTACTATTTACAGCATACACTTAGATGTATTGTTTACGTATACATACACTTTTTTTGTTGTGATTGATGCATAGAGAATGCCAAGATAAAAAGTATACGAAAGTAAAAAAATATTTGGTATGAAACAGCATACGAAAAAGAAAGATGAAACTAAGATAAGAGATCAGGCTCTTGTAAAATACCATAAACAAGTAGGAAAATTATATTCAAAATGTTTAAAAAAGAAATATATAGTTAAAAAAAGAAAGCAAAATTTAATCATTGTATTAGATCAAGAAGGAAACGAGTTGGCTCGTAATATACAATTCATAAAAAAACTTCTAAAACATGAAGCTGAAAATATACAACGTGAAACACTAATAAACGATAACGAAAGAACAGTAGTTGATAGAAAATCAGTTAACTAACAGACCAATGAAGTTTTACTATTAGGTATAAAGAATTTTTATTTAAATGCTAATAGAAGCTTTCCCAAACAGAAAGAACTGCTGAGAGTTGGTAACTACGAAATACGTAACATTATGCCATTCGATTTGTAAGAATGTGTTCACGTGGAACGCATTATAACTCGTACTCTTAGGTGCTTAATACATTGGAGGAGACAGTTATTACTTTTCTTACAATTTTCCCACCCACCCGAGTTTATCACAAATTTTATTGTATTATTTGTTGTCAGTAGTTTTCAGGGTTTTATATAATTCTTTTAAACCCTTCCCAGTCAGTTGCAGAAGCAATGCCTTTTTATACGCATCTTGTGCGACTCCAGTTGCAACTAGATACAACTTAAAATCTTCCTTGCATATCTTCCACTGTTTTTCTAAATTATTTGAGTCATTTTCATTAATAATAAATTGATCTACACCAGGTAAATTGTTAATTATTTTGTCGTTGCTTAATCTTCGTCACAAACTGTTGTGTTCTCAAACATATAACTAACAACTCTCATTTTATTCATTTTAAAGTTTATTACTTACGTGATTCATAGTACCAACACTTAATACATGCCGTATGCTCTTATGGCATACTCTTATGTAAATAAAAAAATCGTACTCTCATAAAAATAAAAAGCTTTGTATATTTAGTCGTTGTATTGCAGAGCAGAATTGACACATGTATTGTATCAGTAACGTTACAATGGGTTTACTAAATGGTTGAGTAAATTTGAACTTATCAAATTCATATCTGGTGCTGAACACTTGTACTGAATCTTTTTCTACGTAATGCCAATCACACAACAACCTCTTTAATTAGTTTTCTCTTCTTTATAATAATGCATCGTTAATGTTTGCGTTGTTCTCTAAAAAACTTTATGGCAAAAATCTAGGCGCCAAAGACTATATCTTATTAAAAAGCAATTTAAAAAGTAATAAGTAAAAGTTATAATAATAAGGGTTCAAATTTAAATAACTAAATTAAGCTTAATAAAGAAATACCGCAAGATAATTGGTAAAAACCAAACAACGCTGCCATCACTATTGATTGTAGCTTTCGTTTTTCCATAAATATCTAAACCTTGAAATTCTTCATCTACACTAAAGATTTTAACAAAGATTAAGTTTACCCTTTTAAATTTATGTTTATTGAAAAAATGTGAATAAAAGTTTTTAATACTATCAAGAAGACAAATGAACAAACTAGTACACAAGCATTTTTGTAAAAGATTTAGGCATAAGGGAAAACGGGGAAAGATGGCAAATGGGAAAAAATGGTTTTTCAATTAACAGTTCAATAAAAAAAATTTAAAATGTGTGGAAACAAAACTGTGTTTATATCTTGAATGGTAAAACACCAATTCGCTTTTTTAAATATTGTTAACATTTTATACGCATAAATTTACTTTTTGCACTTAAAAAATACCTCGGTTTCGGTTATTTCTAATTGATGGTGTTTTTTGGGTGTAACTTTAATAGAAATACTTTTTTACAACTTATGTTTATTTTGAGTTACTTAAGTAAGAGTAGTTTGCAGTTTTTAAAATTTAAATCATCTTGATCCTTTCAGATGGCAAGTTTGCATTTTAGTTTTTATTACAAATTTTTTCTGCAAACGAAAAAGTCACGCAGGCAATGAATTAGTATGATATAACAACCATACTAACAAAGTATTATGGTTTTGGAACCGATAGTTTGCCATCTTGCCTCCACTACAAATATTTTTAAAACAATTTAGGCGTACAAACGTTTTTTAAACAAATAAACAAACAGAAAATTTTTAAATGCTTTTGGTGCAAAAACGGTTTTTAAGCAACTTAGGCATACAAACATACACTTTTTTCGAATTAACACACAATCATTTTAAAACCAATTTAGGTTTACAAACGTTTTTGTAAACAAATTAGCATATTGCTTAAATTGTCACGTAAAAATACGATATAAATTTATATTCAATATAAAAAAACATATTTTAAATGGCTGAAAGTGTCAACATTTTCTTGTATATAAACAGTATATAAATTTACCTGTAAACATCCTCATAAAAACTTACTTGTTGTAAAGAGTTATATCTGGTTTCCATATTCTATCTGTACTGACTGTCACGCTACTTATACCTTCCCAGTCACTGGCATTCCATTGAAAATATTTTTCGTGCCAGTACTTAGTTCAAAAAAAAAATGCGAATCATTCATACCACAAAACACTTTAAATAAAGAAAATGCAAAAAAGAAAACTTATTGTACATACTTGTCTTACCCATACATATAAATGAAGCACTTCATTTTTTTCATTCTGTATTTATAAAAAATAAAAAATAAAAATAAATATATATATATATATATATATATATATATATATATATATATATATATATATATATATATATATATATATATATATATATATATATATATATATATATATATATATATATATATATATATATATATATATATATATATATATATATATATATATATATATATATATATATATAGCAAGAATTAAATTAAACCATCTATATGCTGTTTTTCTCAAAAGCTTAGCAACATTAGAGTATTAGTAATTTTAATTAAAAATTAAACTAAACTGCAATTAGTATTTACTCATAAAAAGTAAACCATAGTGTGTAATTAATTGACGTTATTTTGACGATAAAGCAAAGCAGTAATTCCTAGATTAACAACATTTAATTATTAAGCCTAACTTGTGTAATGAAGCTGTCGCTGCTCACAAAAAACCTTATTATGTTTTTTAATAATAATGTTTTTCAAGTTAAGGAAAAGATAAAGCAGTTGTTGGCATTTTTCTGTAGCTAAAGAATTGCAGTAGCTTAAAAATATATTACTTATATACAATGTTTACACTGGTTATAGCTTAATATGGGACATTGCACAGTGGGAACATTCCATTGAAATAGGTGAAGATACAATCGTTGTATTTATGTGGAGGAAGGGGAAGGAGGAAAAGATGCACATTAGCGCTGGGGGCATCATTTAAATTTTTTATATGTGATGCTTTGTTTAAATAATGGACAATTTTCCACTGCTCCGAACTTGATAAGTTGGTGTTAAAGATATTATAGAAAAAACAAAAAAATTGCCGAGATTGAAGCCCCGGATCAAAAATACGCCAAAAAGCTCCCCTCCCCATCCCAAATATGAGGGCAGTTAGTCCAAAAAAAGATTTTTGCTGCTATCATATACTAAATTTAAATTCATTGAAAGGTTTTAACTTTCATTAAATAATCTTTTATTTCCTGAAAGTTATGATTTTGTAAAGTTTACAACACCACATTTTTGGGGAGGGGTAAAACTTTATTATACAGCGGAGAAAATAGAATTAGCCTCACCATGTGCTGATCCAATATTTTGTAAATCTGTAAACAAGTTTGTGCGGTACAACTTTTGTATCCACACACATATAATTACTGTTACAAACAACAACTTTTTAGATTATAATATAGCATAATTAAATTGCGGAACATTTGATAAAACCATAAAATGTATAATACTTGATATTTGCGGTAACAAATAGAATTAGCCTCATCAATAATTATTTTCAGTTTACTTGTATATTTTGATCTGGTGATACGCATTTGTGAGTTAGTTTTTTATTATTATTTGTAAGTTAAACAAAGACTGTGAAATCAGTGCTCATAAAGTTTTTAACATTTGGTTTTTGATACCTTTATTTGAAATGGGACGTGGTAAGCGTTTAACGAATGAAGAATTAGCAGTAATCAAAGCATACAAAGATACAGGCTTATCTAATCGGGAAATTGCAAAGAAAATTAAAAGATCTCCAAAAGTGGTTAACAATTACTTCAAGATTGGCGTTAATTATGGAGCCTATAAGGGAAGTGGTGGCAAACGTAAAATTGATAATCGTACTAAACGAGTTATTGTACGTCGTGCTGCTGCTCAGCACATGACTGCATCTCAAATTCGTGCTGATTTACAATTACCTGTATCTGTTCAACGTGTGAGACAAATCTTACATGAAGATCCAAACACAGTTTTGAAAAAGCGTAAACCAAAACCAAAATTTACTGCTCGTCATAAAAAAGTTAGATTACAATTTGCAAAAGAACACATGTCTTGGCAAGAAGAGTGGCATCAAGTTCTCTTCAGTGATGAAAAAAAGTTCAATCTAGATGGTCCTGATGGCTATTAATATTACTGGCACGATCTTCGAAAAGAGAAAGAAACTCGGATGAGTCGTAACTTTGGGGGTGGAAATGTTATGGTTTGGGGGGCTTTTTCCTTTGCTGGAAAACTTCCACTGGCATGGATTTCAACAAAAATGAATTCACAGGACTACATTGACTTATTAGAAATAAGTTTACTTGAACATGGTGAGGAATTGATGGGTGAAACTTTCACTTTCCAACAAGATAATGCTACTATCCATAATTCAAAGCTTACAAAAGCTTGGTTTAGAGAAAAAAATATTCACGTAATGGAATGGCCCGCACGTAGTCCAGACCTTAACCCAATTGAAAATCTATGGGGAATACTTTCTAGAAAGGTTTATGAAAATGGTAAGCAATTTGAATGCACTTTGGAGCTGAAAACTCGTATCAGAGAAGCTTGGAATGAAATATCTATAGAAACTATCCAAAATCTTGTGACTAGTATGTCAAACCGCATATTTGAAGTCATTAAAAATTCAGGAAGCTATACTAAATACTAAATGAGCGAAAAAACAAAATATTTTCTTTATTTTTTGTATATAACGCTAATGAGGCTAATTCTATTTTCTCCACAAATTTAATATTTTTAATTTTTTTTTCCATTTGGAATTAATTAAGCATACCAATTTATAAACTTTTTAGTTGTAGTAGAAGTAACAAGAAATAAAGTAGATTTCATAATTGTTTACCTGCAATTTTTGTTAAATTAGAACAAAAAATAAAGGTGAGGCTAATTCTATTTTCTCCGCTGTAGTTACTACAGTTATTTAACAAATTATTGAATGAGAATTAAAGTCTGTCGTTTTAATTCTCAACTTACAATAAACAATAATGATGATAAAACTAATAATCAAGTTTATTAAACTAATAATTTTTTTTTTTTAATTTTTGTTATTTAGGTGCCCCAAGAAGACCTAACGGTTTTGTCACAGAGCACCGCGGAAGTGCATTTAACCAGGAAGTTAACGTCTCCTTCCTCACCATGACGCGAATATATGTCTAGAGCTCGTTTTGAACCTGTAATAAACTTTTGGGATATTCCTGTTTCCAAACTCCATTGGTTTGAGCCGAAACACTGCAATTTTTTAAATAAACGCGCATATACTATTTAGGAATTCATGTTGTTTTTAATCGATTAGTAAGACATCAAAGATGCACTTTTGAACTTTTTTTTTTTAATTAATTATGTATTTTAAAATATTAACACATGAAATTAAAATAAAAAATAACTTTTTCCTTTCAAGAACAACACAAAAAAATTTACTTTAGTTTTCCATGCCTTAAATTTGTTTAAGGCATGGAAAACTAAAAGTTTTCCATGCCTTAAACTTTAAATTTAAAGTTTTTTATTTTTTTTAAAAACATCAATTTTTCAAATTTATTTGCGCCAAAGAATGCGCATGATCACAGCCACACTTCTCTGGGAAGTTATAACTAAAAAAACTGCATGAGATTGATAAAAAAAAAGAAAAAAAGAAACCACTTTTAAAATAATTTACTTACACATTATATATATATATATATATATATATATATGTATATATTTTAACTTATTTATAGTTTACAATTATTAATCATAATATAACAATATATAAACTTGGCATCTGAAAGAAGATCTTGTTGCCAGAACCATATATAATACATCAAACGCGTATATATAATAAAATAAAAGTACAGTTGATTTAATAACTATTAACAATGTAGTATAAACAAAGACTGAAAATAATTTTACAAATTATCTAGAGTGAAAATAATTTTACATTTCAAAAATATTTATATATATTGCTAGTAGAAAGAATATAGTTTTTTAATTTAGTTTTTAAAACGGAAAACGAAATTGACAAATCAAAATTAGGAATAACAATTTTGTTCCATAAATACGGTGCTCGATAGTTTATGCAAATATATTATATATATACATATATATATTTTAATCCAGTAGTGACAGATATAAGAAGACTTTATCTTAAAAGATTATCAACGCAGTGCAAGCAACAAGTATAAACACAAACTTATGGACAAATGTGGCAAAATATTGCTTATATGGCAAGTATTTTGTAGTTGCAGAAAAAAGTAGAGATTTTGTGATGTCATCAATTTTGAATTCATAAATTTATATTCAAGCGTGTCTTTAAAAGTGACTTTTAGAACTCATTCCGTCCCTTGACTTTTATTTTGACCTGACTTAGCTACATGCCACTACGCTAAGAAAAAAAAAGTCAAATTGTTGTAAAATAAAAAGGGTTAGTTTTGCACCAAAAAAGCTCAATTCACCAAAGTCCACGATTCCGGCCTATCAAAAATATTGGAGTATTAGCAAATGATATTTTTTTAAAACAAACAAAACTATTAGTTCAGTATAAATTTTGCTGAAGACATCGTCAAATAGCAGAAAAATAACTATAACACTTATGAAAAAGTTAATAGCCACCATCAGCAGTAGCGTACGATTATTATTTATATATAAAGACAAATTTTGAAACTAGAAGTATTTTTATAACCTTTAATTTCTCAACTTTAAATAAAAACCAAAAAATTTTTTGTCTCGTTTGATGTAATCATTCAAGCCCACCTCTGTGCAAGTTTTGCGACATCGGTTAGGAAGGAGGCGTGAACTTCCAATTAAATGCTCATTCGCGGTGCTCTGTGATAAGACCGTAAGGACTTCTTGGAGCACCTAAATAAAATTAAAAAAAAGAAGAAAAAAAAGTGCCATAAGAAAACTAGACAAATGTTTTGGAAAGCAGATTTTGGTAAAGTTTTCTGTTTCTTTTCATCACGTTTTTTTCACTCAGTATGTATTAACAATGAAAAAAAACAAAAACAAAAAAAGAGAATGGAAAATTTTTCAATAATGTTTTAAGGAGCAAAAAAGAGGTCACATTTAATATTTTTGGAAATGAGTAAGAAAAATAAAAAATAAGCTATAAGAAATAAGCCACAAGACACAAACAAGAAATGAGCTGAAAGATACATGAGACTTCATACTTTTTTGTACTGTCACCACTCACATCTTTCTTTATTTCTTTGTATTGTATATATGTATGTTATATATATATATATATATATATATATATATATATATATATATATATATATATATATATATATATATATATAACATACATTATATATATATGTATGTTATATATATATATATATATATATATATATATATATATATATGTATATATATATATATATAACATACATTATATATATGTATCTTTTATATATATATATATATATATATATATATATATATATAACATACATTATATATATGTATCTTTTATATATATATATATATATATATATATATATATATATATATATATATATATATATATATATATATATATTTATATAGATATATTTATATATATATATATATATATATATATATATATATATATATATATATATATATAATATATATACATATATACATGTATATTTAGGCCCGTAGGAACAAAAATTATATTGGGAGGGGGGGGCAGCGCCAGATTAAGGGGCCCCGAAATAATTTTAAGGACTTTTTTTGTTTTTTCAAGTCATTTTTTCAAAATTATTTACTTGAAAAATTATTGGTGGGGCAAATGCCCCTGCTGCTCCCCAGTTGCCACGGGCCTGTGAGCAAAAAACTTCCAATAAAACACCTTCTTTTGTTTTTAAATTTTAAAATCTTTTAGGCTAAAAACGTAATTTTCAAGAAAGAGTTTGATTTTCAGGAAAAGATTTCTTTGAACTTGTTTAAATCTTATTAAAGCAATCATTTTAGTCTTTTTTTTATATTTTATAATTTTCCATTTCTTTAAAACTTTTTATTTTTCATAAAGATGTTTAGTTTTCCCGATAAGTTTTCACTTTTGCCCAATGATGAAAGTCAAAGCGGGACATCACGTGATATAGCTAATATTTCCGGGATATATATTTTATCTTTAACAAAACGAAATTTTTTATTAAGTATTATTTTTTTAAAATTTAAGAAAACGCAGTGTCTTCTTTTTTATGTGTTTATAAAAAATAATAGTAAAAACCATTCCTTGATTTTATACGACAAAATAAAAAACCATAAACCATCCCTTGATTTTTAACGACGAAAAACCATTTCTAGATTTTAAACGATGAAAAACGATGAAAAACCATTTCTTGATTTTAAACGATAAAAAAACGATGTAAAACCATTCCTTGATTTTAAACGACGAATACCATATGTTTGTTTGCTTTTTATAATTTTAAATAATAGTAACTTTAAACATTTTGCTGTATTTTATTATCAAAAAATTAACTTTTTTTTATTAAAATTGTTATATTACAACTGGTTATATTATTTTTAGATTTGAGTAGCCGTGGCGCAGTGGTAGCGCACTTGCGTTAGAAACAAAGGGTCCCTTGTTCGAACCCACCTCTGGGCAAGTTTAGCGGCATTGGTTAGGAAAGAGGCGCAAACTCCCAATTAAATGCTCATCCACGGTGCTCTGTGATAAGACAGTAAGGGCTTCCTGGGGCACCTAAAATAGAAAAAAAAAAAGAAGAAAAATATTTTTTTTAACTAAGTATTTTCTTCTTGTTGGTAATGCTTTGTATCTAATTTATCATCATTTGGTTATTTTACGATTCATAATGGCTATACCATGTTGATAGTAAATGGATTGAAAGCATGAGAATGTTTTTGTAAAGAAAAATCTGGCGAATCTGCCTATTGCAAAAATTGCGGTGTAAAAATAGTGTGCAAAGAATTTTCTAAAAGTGGGCTCCTTCGTCATTTAAAAAACGCGCACAAAGAAAATGATTTAAATATAAAGCGTCCACATGAAGACAGTAAATTGGAAATTCGAAATGTGCAAAAAAAAAAAAAAAAAAAAAAAACACAACGTTTGTTCAACAGTAGGATATTGAGGAGATTGTGTCAAAGCTAGGTTAAGTGGTGATAAACATCAGATGTATTATGGACTTCATTTAACAGCATGTGATGTTTTTTACAAAAAGGTCAAACTCTTCAGAGGCAAAATATATTGAAGGTTTAAAAGTTGGTTCTGAGGAGAACTTTAGTGATTGTGATAATTATGATGATATAACTACATTTGATAAGTTTGAACATAATGACAAAATGACGAGTCATTGACGGACATTGATACAGCTCAAAAAGCATTACATTTCATAAATTTGGACATTATGACGAGTACAGTTCAACAAGCGTTACATTCACTAATGATTTACAAAGTAGTATATTTTCTTTGTGATTCAAAATGTTCGAAAAATTGTTCGAATGTTCCGCAAATCACTTCTTAAAAAGGAAATCTTACAAGTGTACATAAAACGTTTCATAAAGAACTTATGAAAAGCTTATTTTGGATCTAAAAGCAAGGTTAAATATTCTTGTTGCAATGCTAGAAAGACTTCCTAAAGTAAAAACATTTATACAGTAGAATCTCTCTAATTCGAATTTTATGGGGAAAAATAAAAGTTCGAATTAGAGAAATTTTCGAATTATAGAAAGTTGATTTTTCTTAAACGCATTTCACGGTGACTTTGCATTTAATCGAATTATGGAGGTTTTCGAATTAAGGAGATTTGAATTAGAGAGATTGTGCTGTATTAACACTTTTTAAGCGGGTACTCAAACAAGCGTAGTTATATTGCGTGGCGGGTATAATTTTTTTCAAAAAAACAACAACAAAAAACTTATTGGTTTTTCAAATGTGATGCAGAATTTCCTGACTTAGGTAGCAAAAATGACGAGGAAGTGCTTCAACTTAGAATAGGAAGGATCATGCCAACACCATCTAGCAATTTTTAAAAAAATGATAATGAAGTACTGGACTGATTAGATAAAGATAACGTGCCTATAATTGAGCAATTCACAGAAAGAAGTTGTAAAGAAGTGTGGTTTCTTTAATGCCAAACAACTTTGAGAATGTACTTGATGTGGTTTAGCTATTTTTTGGGGACAATTTATTTAAATATATGGTGACAGAAACAAATCGCTACCACGCATAAAATATACAGTTATTTAGAGATGGTACAAAATCTGTTGAGTGGAAAGATGTTTCTGTGTTGGAACTAAAAAAATGCTAGGACTGCTTCTATTTATGGATAAAGTTCGCAAAGATACAAGGGACAAATATTGGTTGACGGACAAAACAATTTAAACTCCAATTTTTACTCAAGTAATGAGCAGGGATCAGTTTTAATAAATATGGTATCCATGACATTTTTTCAATAATACTGATGGAGAGAATAAAATTGCCTTAAAAAGTTCCGTTCTATTATTTCTTATATTTAACCTAAATTTAGAGAAGTTTACAAACCGCAGCGAGAATTATCTATGAATGAAAGCATCATGTCATGGAGAGGTTGCCTATCCTTCAAAATTTATAATGATTCAAAAATGACAAAATACAGAATTCTTTTAAGAATGATTTGTGAAGCCAAAACCGGCTATATTTGTAACTTGCTATAATTTGTAATATACTGTGGAGATAGAAGTCGATTATAACAAACAATTTTAAATCTTCTGCAGCCATTGAACTTATGGCACCACATATCTACGGCAAGAAATTTTAATTTATTTATATATAAGGCTTGGGAGAAGTAATGCTACTGTACTTGATGCAAAAGCTGTATTGATATTCATCAATACACCTTCCATTTGGCGGAGAAAAACAAATTGGTTATTTGATTCGTAATTAAACTTATAATTACGAATCAAATATCAATTCAAAATTAGCTTTACCTTCCAAACGTGTATTAAAAGCGACAGAAATGTATTAAAAGCGACAGCGAAAGAAAGTCTTAAAAACCCTTGCAATTTTAAAAACCTTATAAAAAAATTTAATATTTTGGAGACAATTTTAAAGCGTAACGAAAGTTTAGAAAATCTATACTCAGCGTTAATGGCCATTAAGCCGACTTGATTAAATTAGAAAGAGCTGCGGCGGGTCTATTTATGGGGAAAACACGTTCATGATGAAGTGATAATTAAATTGATTGTTTATGCTTTTTAAAACAATATTTTACTTAAAAAATAATTTAGATTTATGTGCTAATATTCATTTGTACTAGAAAATACTTGTTTGTTATTATATTAAATTGTTATTTTAGATAAAATGAAATAAAAATAATGACGAGATCACCGGAAATCCCAATATATAGAAAACTACACATCAGGAATCCCGTAATACAAAATTTACGAGAAATGAAAAACCTTAGTTGCAATTCTGTGAACTTATGTGAATTTAACACTTGAAAAAACATTAATGAGATTTAGCATAAAACATTCAACTATGTACATAGAAATTGAATACAATTTTATATACAAATAAAGAAAAAAATTAATTTTATCAGAACATATTATATAAGCTACTCACCAGTTTCATCAATTTCGATAAAGCTATGTCAAATGTTAAAATTAAAGCATCTCTATTTTTGTTTGATTTATAATCAGGATTATAGTTCCGGAATAAATTAAAATGCAGATCTTCTTCTAAAGGATGAGCCTCTAATAAATAAATTATATACACATATACATATGTTATAGAAATTATTTTAATATTCAAACCTCTGTCAGATGTTTATCTTTTAAATCATAAGCTTTAATGAGATTAATGAATCAGGCACATTGAAACCTACAAATTTTAAGATACAGTTTTACAAAATCAATTTAAGTTTATGGTAACTTTTTTTTTGTTTAAAATTGCTCATGAAGTAACATGTTATATAGTCTTTAAAATTAAAAGTTATTGAAATG